>NW_009733443.1:19897-43240 GCF_000703405.1 Apaloderma vittatum
TCCTGCTGACAAATTTAACTCCATGAAGAGGGCAGTTCAGTGCCTTGTAGGAGAGCTCACTTTACATCAAGAGGGATGTAAACTTTTATCTAGATGAGATGAGCCTTTTACAAGTGCTCTGCTACAGATGACCATACTCTGCCCAGTGACCTGTGTGTTCCCTAAACTGCAGTTCTGTTAACCCAGCATGTCATAAAAGTGACTTAATAAAGTGAACTAGAGCCTAGATTGCAATACTCACTCTGTCCAGTGTCCGACATGCTTCCTTCCAAACCTTTTTTAATAAAACTCATTGCATTGGAACTTTGGCTAGGAAACTGTGCATGAAAATGTATTTGGAAGGGGGTTACATCCCTTCTTTCTCAAGTACAATTAAATCATCAACAATCACTGAGGTTTTCAGAAATGGTGGCAACATCAGAACCTCTCAGAAATAGGGTTTTCTTCAGATTGCAACGGCATTTGACATATAACTAGCACAGGTACATAATGATATTGCAGATAAAACCCTGGCTGTCTGCGGTATTTTTCACTTATTGCAAGGGTCGAAGGCTGGTTAGGTGTAACATCTGTATTATTACTCTAAAATGAATCTGGCCATTCTGACCCACCAGCATGGAAGTTGCTGAAATCTTTTGGTGTAACCCTTGCTTTAGGACTACATTTCTCTGACTGATGTGCTAAGATTCACGCGCTGGTATTGGCAGGAGAATAGGCCCTTTAGCATTTAAAAGTAAATCCTTGACATTTTTATCTCACACAGCAAGTCTGGTTTTCCTCCTTTTGCTCTGTTCCCCACTCAGAAATCTGAAAGGCATAAGAAAAGCCAGGATACACAGTAAATTCCTCCAAGTTGTGTGGATTGCTGTAAATAAGTACCACATGTATGATTCAGAAACGAGTAAGAGTATTTTGGATACCAACAGGGCTAAAGCAGCGTTTAAGGCTTTTCTGAATGGGCTTGCTTTTGTAAAGTCAGAGGACATTTTGCCATTGAGTATTCATTTATA
The DNA here is from genome assembly GCF_000703405.1 of Apaloderma vittatum. Taxonomy (NCBI): domain Eukaryota; kingdom Metazoa; phylum Chordata; class Aves; order Trogoniformes; family Trogonidae; genus Apaloderma; species Apaloderma vittatum. Next base: position 20,908 of record NW_009733443.1, read on the forward strand.
AAAAAATGAAATAAAGTAATCTTTCTTTCCCACTACCTAAGAGAAATGCTTCTGAATGACCCTTTCCTTTTCTTCATGCAGGCCGTGGGGTTTTTTTTTCACAACTAGCTGACTATGAATAGGCACAACCATTCCTGTAAGCCATCAGTTTGCACTGCCAACAATTATATCAGTTATCCAGGCCCTTACATGTCATTTAATACCTACTTTCATAGAGGGGGAGATGAAAAGAACAACTACAATAAGATGCAGTTAATTATAGATGTGTTTAGAAACAGTCTAATGAATAATAAACAATGTTTTATTTCCTCTGTCCATGACACGGTGGCAAATAATTAAGAATCAAAAGAATTCAAAGTATTAGGTAACAATCAGAAAACTTGTGCAAGACTTTTTTTTTTCTGCTCAAGTTTAATTGGTTCATTGTTCCCATGAGCTATAAACCACGGGGTTGATAGCGGTGCTAAAGTTTGCCTCTATAAAGGAAGATTAACATATTCGGGAACTTTACCCTAATCCTTGTTTTGCGTTAACTCAAGCAGATTGGATTAGTAATTCTTACCTACCACCCACTAGAAGGAAACGGGTTTCTTTTCTCAAACAACTGGCTGTATTGTACCTTCGTGTGCATTATCTGCACTGAAAGCATTCTGCAGAAAGAAATAATGTGAAGTGAAAGGGAAAAGAGTTTTACACTGTGATGGCAAGAAACAATCGCTGGCGTTGCAGAGTCTCAACTCTGCTGAAAGGCTAGACCTGTTCCTCCCTGGTGCGTGTGCTGTGATTTCAGCCAAAGCGAGAATAAAGCCTTCCCCAAACTCCTCATTCAGCAAAACCAAGAAAACAAAGGGAAGTTGATTTACTAGTTCTGATTTGCAGACCTGTGGGGTGTGCTGGCCCAGAATGGGAGCAGAGGTGGTTTTGTGGCTCAGCTGTGCTGTTAATGCAGCCCCTGCAAACCCACTGGGCTCCCACGCGCTCAGTCCTGCCGGCATCCCAGCCCAGTGGTCCTCCCGCTGCGTGACACAGGGCAGTACCAGCATAGCCCTGGGTCTGTGGAAATACCCTGCAGAAGAGTTATATCCACCAGGTGTCCCCCATCCGGCCGACATCCCATCTTCACTAACTGCCTGAACAAAGCCAGGTCCTGCTTGTACTGCACTCACAGCCACATCTTCACCCCAGGAAAGAAGATGCAGTTATTTGCTCTGTCTGCAGTTACACTTCTCCTAATCTTTTCCTTCTTCAGAGCCTATAGCCCAGACCCTCCTGCTGCCTCTCCATATGCAAGAGCTATTCCTTTACTCCAATTAGGCAGGACAAGATCCCAACGAGTGATAAAGGTTAGCATTGACATGAAGGCCAGCAGAAGGACTTGCCCACCATGCAAGGTTCTGTGAAGATGGTAAATCCCAAGCCTCTTCCAGATGCTTCACTGGGGAAAATTACTTTCTTATATAAATGGACACACTTAGCCAGATCTTTTCCATAATTCATCAAGTTCTGCCAGGAAATTTGAGCAGGTTTTGAATACACAGAATAAACCTCTTTTGCACAGTATTTATGAACAATCTGATGGCCCAGGTGAACACAGCAGCTCCACAGGCCACATACAGATGACCAAACTACACGGGGCCATGGAAGAGCTCAACACAAATAGTAGTCTCTCTCCAAGCTCCATCCAACCGCAGAACTGTGAAACTCCCACAAAACGTGGCAGCAGCACATAGAAGCAAATGCCAAGGTATAAAACAACTCTTTGCTTTCTCGTTGGTGCTGGTTGCCTCTGCATCTTAATAGAGCTGATGGCCTTCTCATAATGATTGATGAGATTTAATGACTATTTGTGTCTTTTCTCTCCTTTTTCTATTAAGCAATGATTGTAACTTGGGATAGCTTAAAAAATATTCAGTTTCCAGGACAATAGGTAGTACAGAGCTAGCAAACTTATGTGCCCTAACCATTGAAAAATAATTGGCACAAGCACAATGATAGTGATGCACTACAGTAAACAAAACCAGGGATTTCCCAGACAAAGTACAAGGTCACCTACTAGTCATATGTGGAGGAGCCAACTGGCTCAATGGTGGCCCGTTTTAACTTGGATTTCTAATCAGGCCTCAGTAATTATCAATAAATCCCATTTACTTCTGCTCATTAGCAGAGAGGGATATTAACTAACTCTACACCTGGGAATGAAAGAGAGCACCTTGAAGAAGCTCCAGCTATCTCTCCCTCATTCTGGCTCAATGTTGTATCGTGTGGCTCACAACTGACTCTTCTATTAAGCCAAACTTGATACTTTGGAAGGCAGAAGCAGCTCGCCAGAAAGAAAATTATACAGCCAACACTTAGGTACTGAGGTACCTTGCATTAGTATCTCAAAGGTAAAAGAAAGAGCACCCCCCCAACCCAAAGTAAGAACAACAGCAGGAGACATGTGAAATTGAGATCTAACTCTTCTTAACTGAACGAAGCAGACAAGAAATTGCTTAAAAGTTAATTTACTGTCCCAAAGGAGGTGGGCACTGTGCCTGTCTCTGCCCCACCTGTGAGCCACAAGCCTTGGTGCACCTCTGCTCACCAGCCCAACTGCCTGCAGAGCACTCCCCCTCTGCCACCCTTCATTTGGTGGAAAATACGACTTTTGGGATGCAACGTACACCCAGTGCCTCCCCCAGCAGGATCCTCACCTCGTATAGACCTGCTCAGTGTAATCTTGAAGCTCATTAGCTTATAGCCAGAGCTGTAGGGAGTTACTTCTCAGTGTCTGGGGAACAGCAAGAAAACCCAGGGGTGCCCCAAGGGTCCCACAAAACTTAAAAGCACAGAATTGTTTTGGTTGGAAAAGACCCTTAAGACCACCATGCCCAACAGTTAACCTAAAACTGCTTCTGTCCTATCAATAAAAGATAAATGAGGAGTGGATCAATAAATTACTCAGACATTTTGTACTCTCTGTTAAGACAATTGCCAGTCCAACTTCCCACTTTTTTCATGGTTTACCACCAAGCTGTACAAAACACACTATGTGTTGCTTATCGTTTGGGATTTTATGAAGAAAAAAAATTAGAGCCTCCAAGTACGAATTTCAAACTCTTGTAGTGAACTCTCCCTTTTTTATTACATAATAGAGCCTTTTGTCCCCAGTTTTCCATCTGTTTGCTAAGCATTTTTCACTTGAAGACTCAATTAGGGCAAAAAAACTCCACACAATCATTCAATTCAAAAATTAATTTGGAGATCAAGGGACTGACTTAGGCCTATACCAGTGACTAAAAGCGATTCAGGCTTTGTCACATGATCCAAGGGAACTGAGCAACAACAGTTTAGCTGCTTTAATCCTGCTTAATTTGAGTGCAAAGAAATTCACATGTGCTACTAAGAACATTTTGCGAGTACACTGCGTCCATTTTTCTGGGTCCCCACATCCAAAGACTTTGTTTCATTGAGAGCTCATGACATCCTCGATTAATAACCCCCGTGCAGATAAATGAAATGCCAAGGAACAGGTTGTTTCAGATAATATGTTTTACAAGTAGGAACGATACCAAAACCAGCACCTTTAGGGGTTTTGGGCAGCAAAGCAGGTCCCAGTGAGCCAAGGACAGTGTAAAACAGAGATGCCATCAATGACCCAAAGAGTATATTTAAAGAAATAACACAGCTGCGTTGCGGGAGGTCTTAGCAACATGTTTCACTAGTTTTATAATTTTTTGGACATGCTTTGCACAGGCTGTAGGGTCGTTAAGCAGTGAAAGGTTTCCCCGGCACCCCCTATCACCACCCGGCACGAGTGTGGGATCCTGGGGCCACACGACAGGGAATCAACCTGCCCGAAGCTTGGCTGCAGGCTATTTCAATGGGGACGGCCAAGAAAATTTTCATTAGACAAAGGAAAACTTGCAAAAATCCCATCCGGCAAACCGACATGCGCACACATATCCTTTCCCTCTCTAATGCCTTGTGCATTTACCGGTTTTGGAAGAACTTAATTAAAGCCAGTTGTGAAATTTCCAAGGGCGGGGAAAAAGAACTCCCTTACAGTAAATGTGCTGTGATTGTTCTGGGTTCGCCCTGCCTCTCCCCCTTGACTGGTCTCACGTTGAGACAACATAATCTGAGAGATCAAAAAGCTGAAAGCAGCCATGCTTGCTTTTCATCCTCCCTCTGACAAAGTAAATGGCAGCAGAGAGGGCTTGAACTATTTGATACCAGCAAGGAGCTGTGCTCATCCCTGGATACAGCAGTTCCTCCAGTTCAGTAGCTGGTTGCCCAGTTTACTACACAAACGCCTTTCCTGGACACAAACGTCCCTTCCCAGGAGCATGTCTGGAGAGGATAACTTCTGATAATGTCCTGTTTTTACCGTCTCCCTACAGGAGAAGGGCAGCATGTTTCTGGGTCTGTGGCTTTTTTTTTTCTGAAAGCGCCCACTTTCCCTTGAAACTGTCTCTGAAGGCTCCAATTTTCCATGGAATGTGCAGATGCAGATGGAGTTCCACCTCCATTCATTGCACAGCCAGCGTCATAGGTAGGCTTAGCTGGGATTTAGCATGCAGAAGTCTCAAGGGCCTCTTTGTCCTCACCTTTGCCTTAATTTACCACTACGTCAAGATCTGTGGTTAGCCGACGTTTTTGGGAAAAAGCACCCAGGCACAGCCATTCGCGGGGATCAGTTCATTTAAATCACAACCCTCTGAAATGCTGGAAGGTCCATTAAAGAAACAACCAAACAAAAGCCACAATGACAACAATCCCACGGCTCTGTTAAAGAAAGAAGCTGTACAGAAAGGTCTGCTTTGGAAAAAAAACCAAACCAAACAATAAAAAACCCCAACCTCAACCAGTTCAGCATCAAAGAGAGAAGAAATAACAAGGCAAGCTTGCCCTCCTCCCCTTACCCTGGCGGTGTATTTTATCTCGGCAGAGTGGCGGCACTGGCGCGGTGCCAGGGATCACGCCGATAGATCCAAGCGGCGCTGATTAAGAAACGTAACCAAAGTAATTAATGTTGTGGGAGGACTGGCTCCTGATGCTGACTATGGAGCCAGGCTCCAACTCTTCCCTCGCAACAGTTAACCCCAGAAAGAGTCAATTAGAGCAGGACTTCCCAACCTTTCGCAACAGACGCTCTCACTTTCAATTAAAATGGCTCACTAGGAACCCAGAGCAGCGAGTTTGAGTCAGCAGGCTGCACAGAGCATCAGGCTTCCTGTGCCTTTGTAGTTTCTGACTGTATTTCTCTGACATGTCAGTTTTCAATTTGCAAAAAAAAAAATATCGTCTGGATTTCACCCAGGATTTCAGATGGGTTTCAGCACTCTCTGCACTCTCTTCGATATTCTGGACGAGGTTCCAGCCTCTCCAGTACTAGCGATGGCACTTGCTCTGATTTTCAGGATGGCGCTTCATTCTCCTTGTGTTCTTAGGTCACTGCTGTCCATAATGTCCATGTATGTTAATGTTGGGTCAATGTTCTGGACATCTGTAGGGCTGTGGGTGCTCAGTTTTGCCTTCTGGATGGGTGCAAGTTTGTCCATCCTTGGATCATAACGCAGGGTGGGTTTCGGGGCACTGAAGCTGATTTCAGCCTCCTATATTCATTCACATTTTGGGTCAGGTATTCTGGCTAAATTCAGTAACAGCTCTAGCTGCTCCGATGTTGAGCAAAGTCATGAGGAAGGAAATCCAGGTTGAAAAGCAAACTTTATCTGTTCTCTCTTCCAGCTTTTGTGTCAAAATACCAAGATATGAGAAAATTGCAAAGGAATCAGAGTATTTTTAATTTTTCAATTTATTTTTAATTTTTCAATTTATCTTACTTATTTCATTTGTTTCTTGGAGGAGATCTGAGTGTTAAGGAGCAAATCTCATTGCACCCCAGCAACTTCAAAAGACTCAGGAGCTTCTGACTTTTCCTGGCCGGCTCTCTGGCTGGGCTGATGGGCAGACATGGATTTACCTCTAGTTTTCCTTTATGTTCTCCTTGAACCTCCAGACTGTCCATGTCCTGCTTAAAGGGCAATATGCAGAACTCCTCAGGACATGATACTGAAACCAGGCATAGGCTTGAACTAAATGGGTGTTTACTGGGCACTGGGGACTATCTCTACTTCTGTCCTTCAAGTTCCTACTGCCTTTTGTGCTGAAAGTCTGTAGGTACCTTCACACAAGCAAAAGCTCCACTGCAAGGAGTCTCTGCACTGTTTCCTTCACAAGTGGGACTTGGTTTTATTTAGCTTTGATTTATGATCACGTAGAAAGACTGCGCTGCGCTGAGTGTCAGCATCGTAGTGGAGAGGTAAGATCTTAAGCTTCGACCTCCATTTTGGTCCAGACATAATCATCCTAAAAACTCCAACTGCTGAGCATTTATCCTATTGCTGGAGACATTCACAGACTTATTCTCCTTCCTCACACTTGTTTTTCAATACATAAAATCAAGGTTCATCTTCCTGACTTTCTTTTATGATCGTTATCACAACTGGAGAAGACATTTTCTAGCCTAGAGGGTAGAGGTTTTTCTTTATATTGTCAAAAGTAGCAAGTTCAAGTCCTGCAGTGAGGGTCACATTTGTTATAATAAACCCTTCATATCCTTTATTATCTCCTTGTTAAATGGTTCAGTACATTAATTATCGTTATCATCCAATGTATTTTGCCCTGAATGAAAATATTTTGACAACACATTTGGCTGAAGAAGCAGAACACAATACACCATTTTATGAGTAATTTTCATGAAATTTTGCATGCATCCTGATCTTGTGAGGTAGGGAACACACTTTGTTTGAACTTTATAGCCTTCTCATTCAGTTTTCATTAATAATTTTTCTTTAGTTCTCAATAGGTTTCTCTAGCATTGAGGCAACAATATCAGAGCCCTCCTGTAGCTAATTTAATATCTGTAAATTTCCATGGCTGATAAGCGACAACTGAGCAGACGAATAGAAAAGTAAATTGGTGAATGTGGGAGAAAAAATACCACAAATGAAAGTGAAGACTGCAAGATGCTATGAAGTGATAATCAGTGCAAAAATTTAGCCTCATCAGATAAAACTACTGGCAGAAGAACAGTGATTATTATTTGTCTTCTAAAAGAAAATCAGTGCTTTAAATTTGTTTGTTTGTCCCCAAAATCATTCCCTTGATAGACAGAAAACACTTTCTAGTGGAGTTTTCCCCTGGCCCCTATTCTGGGCCATGCTCACATGCATCCCCTATCTTGCTGGTACTGGCAAGGACAGCCATGTCTCCTTGCCCAAGAAGTAATTTTGTACCACACCTTTCCCTCTCCCAAAGCAAGGCTCTCATAACTCCACTCCTCTCCAGACAATCAACTCCCAAATCAGCATCCAAGTCACCTTGCCCTTGTCAGTCCTCCTGCCCCATATTTCATGACCATTTACACGCAAAACCCAGCATCCAGAGCAGCCACTTCACATGAGTCCCACCTGGTTTGGTGGCCACTCCAAAGCCCAGACACATCATCCTGGACAAGAGGGAACTTTACAAAACCCATGGAGAAACCCAGCAGCTTTTCAGTGTCTGATGCTATTGCTCTCTACACAGAAATTCCACCTTTAGTAGGACACATTAGTTGCAGCTCTACAGCAACCAAATCTTCCAACAGGAGGCCTGGGGAAAGACCCACCCTGGGAAGGATGTACCATGAGTATATCAATTTAAGATGTGTTTTTAAATCCTTGCCTGCACAACACGTTCTCGTGAACACTCCTAGATGCACAACCCTTTGTTGTGGCCATCATGCACAGAAAAAATTATATTGAGCTAAAGAACAGTGTATTGGGGAGTTTTTAGCTAGGGGAAAGCCTGTGGAAGGACCACAGACCTTGCTGCACTTGAATCATCCCTTCACAGCAAACTGCAGCTGGGGTGTAGAGAAGTGCAAGCCAAAGGGAGCAGGGAGGGTGTAATTCTGCTCTCACTGGACAAGTCAAGCCTGGTTCCATAAGCCAATCCATCCAGTCCAGACAGGATTGGAGCCGAATGCTGGGCTACCGGAAAGAGAGAACTTGCAGAACGAAATAAATTCCGCTGGAGCCACAGGACCAACCATGGTGCTGGTCACAAGGATGTATCAACAAGCAAATTCTTTTTCAATCCTGCAAATACCCAAAGCCCTGACACCCGCAGACCTCACCTCTCTAATTAAAAATGGCCATGAATACTTCAATAAACAACGCAATCCATCATGTTCAGGACATAATAAAGGGACACAGAGTGGAAAAGAAGCTTTGCCCCTGTCCCGTGTGCCATACTGTATCTGTTTCACTGCAGGGAAGCATGTGCTAATTTCTTACCTCTCTGCTGACTGCACTGTCCTTTTGCATAGTTGCTGCTAAACTGCATGAAAGGTATTTCTAATCTCGTGACGGTGACTGAAAAGGGTTGAAGGACACAAATTAAGTCTCATAGCAATAGAGCAGCCCAAGAATGGAAGGTCAGCCAGTTGACTCTTCCCAGAATCCCCTGAACAATGCAATTATTCATGAAGGAAATTTCAAATTATTTTCATTAGACTTCTGTTTTACCAATCTAACCAAAGTGATTAATTAGGGATTAAAATATTTACTCTGCACATGCTGCCTTGGCACGGCACTAGAATATTTAAGCATTGTGCTAAAAGGGTCAGCTGTCTCCAGTACTGTTTGGAATTCATTCTCTATTTTTCGTGTAAAAGGGCATTGACACTCATGTCTATACTACACTTAGGATCCCATTAGGGACACGGAAGGAGAAATTAGTCTCTCTTCCCGCCCTTGTAGCTGCCCCAAGCTCCCCAACTTCTTCTCTGGGCTCCTTCGACTGAGAAGCAGCAATGACTACGGCATGCCATGCAGCAGATTGAAGGCTCGACACTATTCCACAGAACCAGAAAGGAAGGAGAATCTGGAAGGATCAGCTAGAAAAGACTGTTGGGATGGAAGACAGAGGAGTTGGACTCAGATTTTGGTCCAGCTATGGGTATCCTGCACGACTCCAGCCAATTTCTTGTTCTAACTTGCACCTCAACTTCTTAGTTTTAATTTGGGGTTTGCCTGCAGCAGGGTGAGAATTTGTCATGCTGGATTAGGAAGAGTGGTGCTTTCATTGGGTCCTCCCAGAGAGCAAAACACTCTTCCAGTGAGGGTATCAGGGTGTGGCCCAGGGGAAGGTGACACCACCGCATGTCCTGGTGTGAACATCTTGCCCCTATTTGTCCTTACCCAAGATTTCCATTAGTGTTAGATACAGTTAATGCACAACTAGGAGATGGTGCACACGGAGGGTGGAAGCTCGCATTAGTGCGGGGATTTAGGAACCTCAGCCCTCTAAAAGTAGAGACATGGACTTACCTAAGTTGGGAGATGCTTTCCCTGGGTATGAAGTTTAGGGAAAGGATCCCTTTGCATCCCCCTATGAAGCAGTGTGCTGGAAACACCTTGCTTGCTCCTTTCCAGAGCTGCATCAAGCAAGCCCAGGTGAGAGCCTGGGGCAAATGCCAATTCACGCTGACCTTCAGAAGCACCTGGAATCAATTTGCAACTCATCCTTCACCCCCGTTTGTCTAAGTGAACCCAAAAGCAATGGGATACATAACAAGGAAAGGCTCCGGGAAAGGGTGAATGAGAGAGACGCCACAGCTGAGGGTGCATCCTGCACCGGGAGGGCTGTGTTTGCTTTGGTGGCAAGGGCTCAAGTGGCTTTGCTGGCAATCAGACACATCTCAAGCAAGCTCGTGTCTCTGCAGGATAGTTAAAATGCATGGTACCTCAGAGCTGGTGAGTGCTGCCACTGCAACCTCACCAAGATGAAAAAGATGTATAACAGGATTTGCATTCCTTTCCAGACTGACTGCTGCAAGCAAACATTTCAGCACTTATTTGTTACCAATATTATTAGAAGTCTCAACCCATTTCCTGGCTGGGGCATGTTTCCTCGAGGGGACAGAAGTCACCTGTCAGTTTCTTTCTCATGTTACTTAATCGTTTTAGTCCAAGCAGTAAGCTGCCAATCATATTTAATATTTAGTCACCTTGAATGCATTGCTACTGATTAAATAGACTGCTATTTCAGTAAACAACTGATGAGAGAATACTTACAGCTTCATTATAATTATTCCACCAGATATTAGAGCATTATTCATACGTAAGTCCAAAGAATATTTAGGTCTTCTCCTATTTATTTCACAAACAACGTTTTAATTGCTGCCATATTAGCAGAGCTATCAGTACTAATTGGATAATACCCCTTCAAAGACTTTTCTTATAGCAACCTCCTTTGCTTGCGTGCTTTTAAAACATCTCTGGTTTTTAGGATCTCTGCTGATTACCCACAAAGAAATTTACCCTTATCATAAGCCAGGTACCTATACAGATATTTCTGGGGTCTGGTTTGCTGTTTGTAATACAGTGAAAACAAGTGGCTCTTAAAACAGGGAAGACAAGGATGATAGGACAAAACCGGTCCTGTAATCCATGGCAGAGGCATGGCAAAAAAATCTTCTGAGACCATCCCTAGTACATTCCCTACTCCTGGGGTCTTGGAGGATCCTTTTAGAATGTCCTTGAAAAGTTCATTAAGAAAAGTAAACTTGTTGTCGGGAGACTTAAACAAAGGTCTTGCTCTCAGCACAGGGTTCACAGCTTGAGAAGTGTTGGAAAACCATGCTGCAGTATCAGACTGAAGCTGGGCAGCAGGTTTTGACATTTAACATAAGTTTAATAAACACTAACAGGAAATATATTGAGGGGGCTTGGCCAGCAAAGGAAAGGTGAAGGAGAAATTTCAGAAAAGTAAAGATATTCTGTGTGACCATCTAGGCATGATCTTCAGGCTTTGCTTCTAGAAAGCCAGTTTTGTTTAGAAACTCAGCTAGAGCCATTTTTCAAAGGAACAGATAATGCATGTGTTTGTTTCGCTTCAGTGAGAGAAAATGAAAAATTGTTACTTAAGGTTGACCCAAACATTTCTCCTTGTTTCTTCCCACCCCACTCACCTCTCCTTCCTCCCTCACAGTTTTTCAGTTTGACCACTGAACTGAAAAATTAATTATTCTTACAGCTCTATTAAAGGATGACTTATGCTAGGCGGCTTACAGAGAGTCTAGCTGATGTATATTAAATATCTCTATTTCTTATTTGGTTTTCCCTTTCTTTTAACATCTATCCCTTCTTTTGATAATTTCAAAATACTCAAGTGCTCATAGGGTGCTGTGGATTGTACATTCAGAAAATATGTACAAAATTAAAATAAAATATCATTGCTAGGAACACCAACACAGTAATGCTGAATTTGAACTGGAAAGGTGAAATTGCCTCATCATGTGATAGTCAGAATTTTGTGTTATACACAAAACTAGCTACACAGTCTTCACTGTGCACAGAGATGACACCTGCATGAGAAAGCAGCCTAGAACACCAAGCCCTAACCTTCATGGAGCTGGTTAAGAGAGGCAGCACGCAAGTAAATCATGAGGAGCACTTAGATTGCCTTCTTCCTCTTCTGCTGCCTTCCCTCTGCCTCTCAGCAATGTGCTCTCCCTGGATGCTCCACCGTGTAGCAGCAGAGGAGAACCAGTGTCACGGTTCTGCAGCCGGCAACAGCCCAGCTTTATGCACAAAGTGAGGCAATTCCAGGCTTTAGGCTGTTTCTGTTTCCCAGAAATAGTGAAATTTGGGCAAAGGAGAGCACAAACGTATAGGAGAAACTGCTCCTATAGGAGAAACTGCTGAGCACAATCAATGGCATAGTGAAATTCAGCCAGGAGGGCAGGGAGCACGGTTTGTGGATGGTTTTTTGAGAAATACTACAAGGTGTTCAACAGAATTAGTATTCAGCTAGAATTGACTCTGCCTTGTTCTTACAATCATAGAATACATTGGGTTGGAAGGGACCTGTACAGTTCACTCAGTCCAACCTCCCTGCAGGAAGCAGGGACACCTTCAATTAGATCAGGTTGCTCAGAGGCCCATCCAGCCTGACCTTGAATGTCTCCGGGGATGGAGCCTCCACCACCTCTCTGGGTAACCTCTGCCGCTGTTTTATCACCCTCATAGTAAAGAACTTCTTCCTAACATCTAATCTAACTCTACCCTACTCTAGGTTAAAACCCTTGCCCCTCGCTGTATGGCTATAGGCACTTGTAAGCAGTCCCTCCCCAGCTTGCCTGTAGATGCCGTTCAAGCACTGGGAGGCTGCTATAAGGTGTCCCCAGAGCCTTCTCTTCTTGAGGCTGAACAACCCCAACTCCCTCAGCCTGTCTTTCTAGGAGAGGTGCTCCAGCCTTTTGGTCATTTTTGTGGCCCTCTTCTGGACCTGCTCCAACAGATCTCTCCCCATCTTTTCAAGGAGGTCCATGCTTTGGTCTCCTGGGGTCAGTTACACTCCCTTTTCCAGCAGAAGAATTTGAATATAGAGGAAGGCAGAATTTTAGCCTAGGCAGAGAAAACCTGTCTCCACCATGGATAAGGCTGTCAAATTTGTGCTTTTCATGGACACAAAGCCATGACTGGACCTGTCCATTCCTACATTAACGACTACATGTTCAGCTGTGACCCAGCAAGACTGCAGGACTCACTGCAGGTGGAAAACCAAAGGTGAAACAGCTGGAAGTAGACATGAAGCATTCTTGGTCTTTGGGATCCAAGCTGGGAAAGCAATTCCAGAAGAAATTACATAAATGTAGGGTTCAGCCGTATTTACATCACATCAGATGATGTGTAATGCGTTTGGAAGAAACTATAGTGAGCAACCCCAGGCAATGTCTTGCATTGCTGCAAGACTTAGAAATGTTCACCAAGCCTATCAGCTACTCCTACTTGCTTGTCTTGGCTGCAGTAATGCTCACCAGTGGTTCAAAACACAGACAGCCAAAGGATCAAGTAAGGTACACTGCTATGTAACTTATTACATCATCTTAAGCAGTGTTTCAGAGTGTAGAATACATACACTATTCTTAAACTGACCTAAAAGGTCTTACGTTTTCCTCTTATTTAATTTCAAGCAGGTGTATGAAAACATTTGTTTTCCAGCCCAGCTAAGGGAGCTGGCAAGAAAAGAAATATTAAAATATTCAGAATATCTTAAAGAGCAGAGTTAGAGTTTTTTATTGTTGTTTTATAACTTTGCTTTAATCAACTTTTTATCCACTGACTCCCTTGCAAGTTCCAACCAATATAATTAGCACTATCTAAATTAGTTATCACTCAAAATTACTTCCTTCTTGGAAAAAAACAGTTTTATTTTAAAATTATAGGTGTTGCCATAGGCTATGCCAGAACTATATGCATGGGCACATTTTAAGTAGATAATATTTTTAATCCTAATTAAAAAAAAATATTCCTCTGCTCCATAAAATGTTAAGATTTGTGAATGACCTTATTTTCATGTTGATAGACACATGGTAACAATCAACTGATTTTCATTCATATACATCCTCTGCACCTTCCATTGAAACATCATATTGCTCTGCTAAGCTCTTGTATAAACTAAACACACATTTTCATTGTCAGGTTTATTCTCATTTCATTGCACACTTGATAGAGAGCAGAGAAGCTAACATTTCCAAAGGGTGCTTATTTCAGAAACTGTTATTTACACACTGCCATCAGTAAGTAAGACTGTGTCTTCAGTAGGTGCCAAAACCCATCAATTCCTATTGATTTCAATGTGAAGTGCAAGTACATCAGTACATCTGATAAAAAGTTGGGCATCTCACAGCAGCATGAGCCGAGAATGGAGATGTTAAGGCACCGAATCTGGTATGGATGTGGCTTTGCACCCAGGACCTACCAAGGGTGGCTTGGTGGTCCTGGACAACCCAGCTGACCCACCTCAAAGGGACCCAACAGACTGGTCAAAAGAACTCCACAAACTTGTTAGCTGGCTTTGAAAATGTTGTCCCTGATGGAAAATTTTGGGCACCCAGGTTTGGAAATACTGCCTGGAGATTTTATACAGCTTCAGGTTGCTCAAGCTATTGGGAGGCACACAAGCTCAACACTGGTTCAAAAGAACCAGGTGTGAATCTGCTCTGAGCAATTACAAGAACAGCCTTTAATTGTTGTTACCTTAAATAGACGTGAAAGGGGACAGCTATTTCTTCGGAGGCCCAACTTCAAATCTGAATGTAGCTGATAGCCATGAGCCACACGCTGTGTCCTTGGATCCCAAGAGGAGGAGATGTTCAGGAACAGTTTAAAGGCAGATCTCCCGGTGACTGGGGGATGTTTGCTTTGGCAAACATTCCTCGTTGGTTCTCTTTCTCTTAGAGAAGATGTTGAGTACGCCCATCTGCCTGCACAGCACCTGTGACTTATCTCTTGCTTAAGGAAAAAAACTTAGGACAGGGATGTTGGAGAACTCTGAGGACAGACTTCTTCAACTGCAGAAGAATAGGATGAAGCATAGGATGGAGGACATTGGAGAACACCAGAGGAAGACAGGCTATGGGCACATAACTGGAAGCTTAGCTACAGTGCCCCACCTGGGAAAGCACTAGCCTGTCCAAAAGACCAGTTGAATTCTTATATCCCAGTATCCTTTAATGCCATACTGCAAAGCAGGGTACCCAAATCAACTTTATAATTCGCTCAGTTCCTGCGGTAGCTCATTGCAGTAACAACATCCACCACAAACTGCTCCTTCATCCTCCAGTCCTGCTCCCTCTCTCTCTCCCAGTTTCATGTCGGAGAAGTAAGAGCGGGGAGCGGGTGGGGGTAGGAGGTGCAACAGGAATCAAAGAGACCTTATCATTTAAACATATCACTTGAAATTTGGTAAAGAGAAAGCTGAATAATTTCCCAGAACCTTAGGGCAGTGCTATCTTTCATCCTGACTTGTTCTGCTATTTACAAAAAACCCTGCATAATTACCAGAGCAAATGCCACGTCACAGCCTGCACCTGTTATAGATGAGATAGAGAACGCGTTTCTGAAAGTAATAATTAAATAAACTCGTCCATCAATCACCTTTATATAGTTTTGTAGCTTATGTGTGCTTTAAAAGGAGCAAAACAATGCATTAGTGCAGCGCGCTTTCTCTCCACATTCTTGATGGCAATTATTGCATGTAAACTAGCTTTTGTAAGAACTACGAAGCAGATGGATGTGGTCTGAAAAAAAATCCAGGCAAATACACCCACTGGTAAATCAAAAAGATAAAAATGCAAAATCACTGCGTGTGTAGTTGCCTGTATGAAATGAAATGGTTCTTTTTAGCCTCAGCATCTGAATATTCCCAATGGAAATGTTATTATAAAAGACAACAGGTTGTTTCAGCAGAACTGATCAGAAAGTGTGATTGCAGTTCCAGGCACAGTCCCATGATGTGACTGACAATCCCAAGTGAAAGAATTATTTTTACCCAGCAGCTCACTCTCGAATGGAAGAGCCATCCAGGAGGAGGTGAAGATGCTTGAAATCCTGGGAAGCAGTGAGAGGGTAAGGATATGAGGAGAGGATTGACTGCAGGGAAGCATCTTCTCTTCTGCCCTTCATTTCTCCTTTGAGCTATGCCACTGATGCTGCTGCCAGATCTGCCGAGCATGGCGTCCCTCCCAGCCTGCATTCAAAGAGACGATTCAGGCTTTCCCTGGGGTCGTAGCAGTTTCCTAACACAAAAATTCAGCCTAGCAAAAGCCAGGGGAAGAGATGTGTGCTGGACCTTCACGTAGGTGAGGCAGAGGCTTAATGCTTGGGCTCAGATATCCAGACATACCTCACATCTGTCCACGTGCATCTTTCTACGTCTCTTCATTAAGTATTTTCCTCTACCAAACTGACATCTGTGGTGCACATTCCCTTTATGTTGCACTTTGACGTACAACTAAGATGAGCAACATGACAGGACATTTGTCATGTGTTACCAATGGAGACAGCCAGCTGTCATTGCTGCTTCTCTGTCAGCGGACAAATTTACAGTATTAAGCCCTTCCACATCAGAATTTGGGAAAGTTGCATGCAAGGTAGGATTACGAGGATAAAAGGGGTGGAGGGCTCTATTTTCCATCAAGGATTTGCTGACAAAGAATCTGTAGGCAATTAATAGATTAATAGATGTTTTTGTAAATGCCTCGTGAATTCTTACTGAGTTCAGTAAGGCAATGATCCCAATTCACAAGCCCACAGAGCACTCTGGTCTGCGGTAGTTACAGCTGTGGTTTGCAACTCTTTTTTTTTTTTTCCCCTCAACTTTCAATGCTTAAAATTTTACTATAGCCGTCCTGTCTCTGCCCAGTGTATTTAAACCAGTTGGCAATGTTGTTCTTCTTCATTACCTCCAGAGACCTCTCATAAGTAGTTCTTGGATGATTTTGGAAACCCTTGCTTTGGACCAAGAAAAATGAGCAAATCCTGACTTCAAAATGCTAATTTTTATTGCTAATTAAGCATTTACAAAGTACTGAAGATTCAGTCCTTGAAACACAACACAGCTAAGAAGCATATTTGAAAAGGCACCACATCATAAATGGGAAGGCAACAGAAATGTTTTGAGAAAATCCCAATAGATGACTCCTCCAGGCAAACAGACCTCAGAAATACCCTTCATAATAACCTCTTCAGACAGCGAGGAAATGACTTCTAGGAAGGATTTACTTCCTTTCCTTTTCACTACCCCAGATATTCAGAAACTCTTCCTGAGATTTGCAGTGGTTCCTACTTAAAGAGTAATTTATTGACGATCCTAAGAGAGAACACTTTAATTCACAAAATATTATTCATCAAAATGCTACAAAAATGGCAGTTTTATTCTGATCTTAATCTGTAAAGCTTTTTGTCTATCTTTAAAGCTATGGTTATCTTGAAGTGCTTAGTCTCATATTCATTGCTTTTATAATTGGACAACATAGAACAATGGGAGATTTACTAGTTTATTAAGAACCAAAATGAATGTAATCCAATATCACCCTTTGTTGAAAGCCACCTACAAAAGAATTGCATGAGGATGTGAAATGAATAATCTTTCTTGGTTTTCTCCTCTTGAAATCACTATAGTGACTTTCCAGAGCACAATAAATGGCAATATGTTACGGAAAATTACTACAAGTCTTACCAGGTAAACAAGTTTAGTGGATTTTTGGGAACTAGCAGCTTATTTCTGACAAAGATTTTCACAGAGGAATCAGTCTGGGGTGTTTTTTTGTTTTATTTTTAACTGATCCTGATGGCCCAGGCTTAAAAAAAAAGCCTTAAAAATTGTCAATCTGGTTCTTGTCTTACAGACAATAGCATGGTCATTCAATCCAACCTAATTTGGCTTTTTGTCACCATTAAAGATGAGCTTGTGCATGGAGCAATGATTCTAAGGTGGGAAAATAAAAATAAAAAAAAATTATACCAGAAAAGATAGGGCAATTTAGGTCCAGGGAATAAACCAGAAAGAATTAGCTCACTTCACAAGACTTAAATCTAGCCTCATCAGTCCTTTAGAGACCAATTGAATGATCAATGCTGAGCAGGAGTCAAACCTTCAAGAATAAGACCAATGAAAAAATAGAAGTAGTGTGTCCCAATGATGTGACAGAATTTAAACTGAATAATCAAACAGACAAAAGGATTTTGATGCTTCCTTGCCATGGACAGAACTAATTTTTCAGGTCCTGAATCTTTTCTAGGTTGAGATGAAGCTGGAACAGGTTGAAAAAAAAAATCCACAAATCCTGTTTTGGATGAAAATGGGCTTCACTTCTGCAGTGAGCTGAGAAAGCATCTCTTACCACCTTGGCCTCCTGAAGCCTGCTTCAAATGAGAGGACCAACCTTCTGTTGCAGTGCTCTGTCACTGGTGAGCTATACCATTAATTACAAGGTTTTCCCTGGCCCTCAGAGAGCTTTTGTGAAGAAAGAATCATAGAATCATAAAGGTTGGAAAGGACTTTAGGATCATCAAGTCCAACCTACAGCTCTACACCACCCTAACACTAAACCATTCCCCGAGGTGCCACATTCAGCTGTTTTTTTAAACGTATTCAGGGATGGCAACTCCACCACCTCCCTCGGCAACCCATTCCAATGCTCTCTCCAATGCTGCTCTGCCCGTTTAACAGAGAAGCTGAGGCACAAAAAGGCAAAACATTGCTTTCCCCTTGTAGACAGGACCTTGAGAGCAGATCAATGCAAACCATTAAGAATCATTGTTACCCGATGCAAGGACTACTCAGTCATTTCTGCACTATGAGAAACTCTTATCTTCAATAGTCTGTCTATTCCTACCCAACCCAAGAGCAACAGCAGAACCATCCATGCCCGTTTGCTATGTTTGGTGCTCCTGGGAGCACTGTCCATCTACCCACCAGCTCAACCAACTCCAACCTTGCTCTGTAGCTTCTGGGCTTTGTTGTAATGCAAGCGAAAAGTGCATCAAGCTACTTGGACTGGACCTTCAGAGAGATACTGAGAGCTTCAGGAAGGGAATGAGAAAGTACAGATGTAATAAGCTAATTAATTAATTTTACCTAATTTAATGTGGTGTATATGGTAGCCCTCATTCCTACCTCACCTTCCTGCACCATGAGCTTATCTTCTGGGTGAACAAACAGAATGCTGGCATCCATGAGAAAGATGGGAGAAATCTCTTTTTCTGCAGATCAAGGTTCAGCTCCCAACTTCCAGGAGGCGTCTGGGCTGGAGCATCTCCAGAGAGCTGGGAAGAAAAATGGGAAAGGCTCAGCCTGCAGACTGACGTGGCTCAGCTTCTCCCAAAGGTTCCACTGACCTCAGTGGTCACTGACAAGCTGATCGCTTGGGATCTCCATGCATTTACACCTTGCAGAGTTATCTGTCCTGTTCTTGGAAATGCCTCAAAGGGAGGCTATCACTTCAACTTCCCTCAGGCAGATCATATCTAAAATCATTTATCAAGTTAAACTTTACTCATTGGCTTAAAGAATAAATAAATAAATTTCTCAACTTTAATGCAGCTAGTGGCAGGGCAGGGTGTCAATTGTTTCTTTCCTCAGGACTTGAATGTTCTTCTGCTTTTCCCCATAGATGCTGTCTTCCGATGAGTAAAAAATGTAATGAATAAATTGAAAAAAAATGCTTGTAGACCCAAGAGAAAGAATGCGTCTATTATAAAATAAAATCTCTTTTAGTAGCTATTAGAATGCATTAAAAATATTCACAGGACTCTCCCCTCCAGTAATGTTGCAAAAGCCATGCAAATAGTAATTGTGGCTAAGTGCACTACAGTGACAGTCAATATTGTACTTCCCAAGCTAGTACTCATTATTCTTTATGGAATTCATGCATTTTGTGAAAGATCAAAAGATTTACATATCATATGGAGTGCTTTAGGGAGTGACTTGCTGTGCACTTTAAATGCACAATGTTCCACAGCCATTTAAATACAGATTTCGTTTCTCTCTTCTGTGTGATATTAAATTTGTAAAAAAAGGGAGAGAGAGACAAAATAGACTTGGGTACCTCTGTTCACATCATGAAATACAATTTTAATTTGGTTCCGATACAGAAGTATAATATTTTTATGGGATTTTATTGAATAATCTGTTAGGCTCAGCACTGGCCTTTGCTCAGGAAAGAGATGAAAGAAATCAATTTTTTTTTTATGAGCACTGCAGGCAAAATCATCTGCTCTTCCATGCCCTGGAGAAGGGGACAAACTCCAACACACCACTGGGCCTCCTTCCACCTTCCCTACAACTTATCGTGGGTGGAGGATAACGGCAAATGAAGGAGGAGCTGCAATCAATTTCCTTAGTGCAGCAGAGAAGGAAAACGAGGTGATTCCTGGGCTCCCAGGCTGCAGGAGACAAGACAGACTTCTTCTGCCACAACTTGCTTGCGTGCCCTTGGGTAAGCCACCGCACACAGGTTCCTCTGTGCTACATGGGGGCAAAAGGCACTCTTTTATCTTGCTAGGATGTGAAGTTAAAAAAATACATTGAGGACAGATGAATGGTCAGTTACTATGGTAATACGGCTACATGGCTGTGCAGGGGGGCTCTGAGACCATATTTGCCATGCCTACACTCTACTCTCCATATTCATGCTCCTGAGATGTGCCCTTTGGCATGTGCCCAGCTGTGAGAGGAACAGCTGCTTAAACTACTCTCAGCCCCTCCATCTACTTTCCCTGTTGTACCCTGGGGCCAAAGCTGGGGTACAAGGCCTGGGGCCAACGGGAGGTGTCTCGTCCTTGGATGTCTGCCATCTGAAGATGAGATGGGATCTACAGACAGCCTGAGCCACATTCCTGGGAGACCTGGGAGCACACCAGGGTTGGGAACACTCCTAAAAGTAGGTTTTTCAACATGGTCTTTGTGACCAGAGAAAGATCATAGATGAACATCGGTTTTGGATGGACTAAGATGACAAAAGGAAGGATTAAGAGGACAAAAGGAAGGAGTAAGAGGATAACTGTCTGTATCATTCTGGGTCTACTCACCAACAATGGGAGGAGTTGGGCACTACCCAACAAACACATCTACACTAGCGAGGTTGAGGAAATGTATCACTGTTCCTCCTCTGAAGGAAGAAAAGAAAGGTTTCTGAACAAGTAATTAGCCCTTTATTTTTATGGAAGAAAGAAAGGGTTCCATAAATAGGAAATCTATTGAATTTGTTTGTTTCTGGTACTTTCTGCATGATTTTCCAAATGAAACAAATGGAAAACCTCTTTAATGAAGCGTAACTATGTTGTGATTAAGGCTTATTCTGTCTAAATATTGACTCGGATAACATTTTCTCAGGACGAACAGACCATAACCCATGAATCTGGCATCAAAGCCATGGAAGATTAATAGGAAAGATGAATTTTCTGGTTGTCTGAAGAGAAGTTTGGCATGGCTAAGGCACCAGTCAGAGATTCAGAAGATCCATAGAATCATAAGATACTTGTAAGATCCAGCCAGAGAGTTTTCAAGAGTCTGTAGCTCTCTTGTTCCACCGGACATTTGAAAGTTCAGGGAAAAATAGTCTGTCCTTCCCTCACTGGTTAGTACAGAGACAGAAACAGAGTGGTAGGAATTTTGATAAAATAACCCTATTGTCTTGGAGCAAAGATTAACCAGGAAGTCTTTGCAAGCCTGATTGAAGTACAATCGCTGGCTCTTTGACCTGCACCTGCAGGTAAAATCAGGGCAAGTCAGCCAGAAGAACACTAGTCCCAGCCTAAGCGGTCCAGAAGAGGAACAAGTTGACTGGTGCTTGGGAAAAGAAAACGGTAATTAGAGCATAGGTGGTTTGGAAAGTTAACTCAAAAGGGAAAAATAAAGTGTCATAGTTGGTCTTCTGCCAATATGTATGGTGTGATATTTTTACTCCCTCATTTAAAAAGCACAGTTTTGTGTTTCTGTAATAAATGAGCTTTATTCTTAAGAAGGGTCCTGTTGTGAGCGAAGGCACGTGGAAGACTTTTGGTTTAGCTATTGTTATGTCCATTGCAGTCAGGCCTGGAAACTCCAGCTCAAGTGGGATCCTATTTTGCTAAAAATTAAACAGCAATCGAATGGGCAGGACACCACAATTCTGTCTGCTGAGAGCTCAGATCTTTCCATCTCTGCAACTAGCAAAGCAATGATACCTCGCAGAGAAATACCACCTCTGGGGCAAATCAGGTGTCATGGGTAAGGATATCTTGGAAACATGCATAACTAGATGGAAGAAGATTACTTTTTCTCACAAACACTTAAGAGAAAAACCTTCCTGGGAAGAAAATAAAAGGAAAAAACCTTCCCAAGAAAAGTATTAGCTATTTGGTCCAGGGGATTATTTGATCATTTAACATTTTGGAATGTTAAAAAAATCGTGACCACAGACAATTGTATCAGATGGAAAAGCAATGGAACTGCTGCAGCTGTATAGGCAGGGCAGAGTGTTGCAATTCAGGTGCCTCTTGGTCTGTTTGGTGAGAAGTTGGGAGACTTACAGGAATTACTTGATCAATAATTTAATTTTTTGAGATTTTGTTGTTCATTTTAGCTTTCAGAACTCTTAAAAAGACAAAAGTTTGGTCATACCTCTAGGTCTTACTGTGGACAAGCGATGGACTCACACTGTGGCCTTTTTACAGGGTTTGGTGATTCAGATAGGCTTAAAGAAAGAACAGTGAGGGTATGGTTCAAGACAGGAACTCACAACTCTGCGGTACTTTAGAAGGAAGACTGTCTAAAATAGATTCTCTTACTCTACAACTCTATCTTCTCTCCGTTTGTGGTTTGTATAGAGAGCAGTTTTAATTCATGGAAGATTGTATTTGAGAAGAGAAATTCCCCTTCCAGTTGTGAGCTGTCTCACTGGGTATCACCAGTGCAATGGATGGCACATAAGCCCTCCAGAATAGGTACCAAGCATTTGGAAATATTTCCC
>NW_009733443.1:43271-118838 GCF_000703405.1 Apaloderma vittatum
CCATTGTATTTCCACGTTACTCCTCATCTGTCCTACCTAAACTTTCAAATTTCAGCTCCATTCCCGTTGCAAACTTTCCGAAGTTGACCTCTGCATTTCCCAGAATTCCTAGATGGACAGACAGGAGAAGCATGCAGGTTAGTCCGCTGTTTCTAAAAGATAAAATTATTCTCTGGGAAAAAAACCCCAACAACAACAACAGGAGAGACACAAAATAATAACCCGGCAGATCTCACAGGCCAATTGCCAAAAATCTTTACAGTGGTGCTTTTTCTTCCTACCAGCTGCAGATCCCAGCCCTCATTTGGGGCTCTGCAGTGTAATACCGGGCTTTCCTTCACACTAGAAAGAACCAGAAATAAATAGAAGAACGGAAAGGTTGAAATGAAGGTGGAAGAGCAGCGGGAGTGTGGCAATAGTGGTGTTAATGCTGAAGTATTCCCTGGGAGTGTGAGCTGGCAAATGTAGTGGACACCCAGATATTTGAAATGCAGCCAAATAATTTGGCACATCTCTAACTGGCACAAAGCAGTCTTGGTAGAGCTTCCTACTGCTGCTGGCACTTTTACAGCTGTCTTTCTTCATCTTACTCTTCCCACTGCAACAGCTACTCAACAGGTGTTTCCACAGACACAGTGTGTTTGGCAGCTGTAACCCTTCAATATTATCGCTGGAATACATTTTTCTCCCTCTCAACAGCATCGCTCGGGTCCGTTGCCCAGAGGCTGGCATGGCAACGGGGACAGCTGACCAACTGAATTTGGGAAAAGGGGGCTGCGGATTTGGGCAGCCAGATGTACGAGTTGGTAAAGCAGTCAGAGAACATCAAAGCTTGGCCCTGGGAAGCTAGAGTGACGCTTCGCTGAAGTTTATCTGGAACCCATCTTCTGCTCACCTGGGTCTCCTCACTTTTTGCCATTCTTGCCACCATGCTTTTGATCCCACATCCATTTTCTTCACTGCAAACAAGTTCCCATATCTTTGGGCTTCCTGTCCTTGATTTTTCAAGAGGATTGACTGTTTGCTCAGATCATGATGGATTTTCATTACTCAACCCTACCTCAGCCTTCAGTCCAAATGTGCTTAGAGGAAAAGACTAGAAAGCTCAGATCCATCAGAAAACCAAGGAACTGTGAGATTTTCAGTAACAGAAAGCACCCAGAGAGACTCAAAGGTGAGTCACTTTAGAGTGGAGTTTGAGAATATTAAAATTAAGAATTGTCTTGTTTTCTTCTTTTTTAGCTTACCTCTGTAGTTTGGGGGCCTTGTGCAGCTTTTTCTGATCTCACGCACACCAAAGCAATCTCTGTTCTTTCAGCAATGTAGTCCATGTTTTGCTGAATGTGGTCTTCTTTAGGTGTCTGGTACGTGGTATGCGTGGGATACAATGTTGAACGATTTTCTCATGGGAGTGTGAAAGGACACAAAAAGAGATTTTTTAAAAAGCACCTTTTGCTGCTGTATATGCACATATATATGAAAACATAAGAATGACCTAGCTTGTTCATCTGAAAGGTCCATTTGACCCTATCCTCCCTCCAATAGCCGCAGAAAGCAAATGGCCAAGGGCAGGTTTATGAACGAGACTGATGTTTCCATGGCCCGTTTTCCCAGTGTGCAAAAATTTGTGGCTGAGAAACTTCCGGAGCAAGAGAAAGATGGTGCTTAATAGCTCCCAAACAACTTTCTTCCCATGAATTTATCCACTTGATTCTGGAACTTAGAGCATCCACCAGATCCTGCAGCAAGGAGTTCCACCACTTCACAACGTTGCGTGTGAAGAACCTGTTGCACAAGTGACCAAGAGTTTTGTATGGTGTCCCTAGGTCTTGTATGGGAAGAGAGGTGGGAAAATGAGTGTTTGTCCCTCTCTGCTTCTACAGTAGCCAGGATTTCACAGGTGTGGTTTAGCAGTATATCCTCCCTTTGTCATCCTCCCTTTTCCAAAAGTGATTGACACGGGCCTGCAGAAATACAGAAATGTCCTGGCATATCTTTATTTTCTTCCCTCTCCGGAACATCTCACCTCCCTGAGAGTCAGAATAATATCTCTAACCCCTATTTTGTCTGTGTTTACAGATCTATACCTAGACACACACTTGCTAAACTCCAGCTAGGGCAATTAAAGAGCAGGTCTCATGGTACCTCTGCCACAGAATAAAACAGCACATTAAATCTTTGTCCGGAGCATCGTTAGCACTCACTTTCTGATTAGGGCCGGAAGGCCGCAAGGCTGTTAAAGCCCTCTTTCCACTCTCCCCAACGTTGCCATTAATATGTAAAAGCTTAAGCTTGCTAAAGGGATTATTTCCCATCCTATCTGATTGTAAACTGGCATTTCAATGATTACATGTATCTTTTTGTCATTTTCTCGTAAAACATCTTATTCTTGAACAGCATAATTGGCCTCTTACTAATGTTTAATGAATGATTAAATCAGCATAAATGCAACATACAGCTCTACATGGAAAGCATGTTTGCAACCTCCAGAGCCACAGAAATGTATTTCTGCAATATAGGTTTTAAATCCTTATAATTTTCTAATTATGGACTTTCTGGTATATTTCACATTAAGTGCATGGGAAAGTAAATGTGAATTTGCCCGTACGAGAAGCAATTCAGTCACTTACCATTTTGTTTGCAGTTTCTAACCTATGTATTAACAACACCTCTGTGGTTTTCACTTAAGTACATTATATAATCTTCCCCAAATTAAAGGCCAATTAAAATCCCATAATTGCAGGGCTCAAGCAGGCAAGTCCTTGTAGAAATGGCCAAGTAAGGACAGCTCTTTGCACTGACACATCACATTAACAGCCTCATGGAGGGACTCCATGTTTTGACCAGGCAAAGGAGTTCAAGTGAAATGAAGCACCAAATGTTTGTCTGAGTGTCAAGAGAAATGGAGAAGTATGTCTTCAGAAGGAGGAGAAATATGGTAAGATACAAATCCAGTTTGCTGAAGATACGAGGTTGAGAGGGATTCGGGAGATTTGGGAATCCTGTGGAAACATGATGTTGATCTCACAGATGTAAGAATAGTTTAAGAAATTCCACTTTAAGAAAGGCCCCTTAGCTGAATGAAAATCAGATATGTAAAGCTGGGATATGTCGTTCCCAGGGTGACTATAGGACTCCAGCATCCTGTGGCAGTGGAGAAGCCAAGTGCAGTCCAAGGGTATGGACTATCCAGCCAGATATAACCAATGGAGTTGAGAAGTGTCACCAACACCCTCCAGGGACACTGGCAGAGCAAGATACCTAGTTCAGGAGATCCTCCCATGTCAAAAAGTACAGAAAAGAGTGGGTCAGGGAGCTGAGAATTTCAGTCTTCCAAGAGAAAGATGCAAACCCATTCAGTTTTCCCTGTAGAAATACAGCAAGGAAGTAAGCACAACAAAGCAATGAAGGCTACTTAGACAGAAAACTGGCATTATCACAAGAACACACCAGAACAAGCCAAATAGTTTCAGGATGGAAGTTATGTTACAGCTTCCAAAGCGCTGAGGTGCTGAAGCAGCTCTTTGACAGATGCTGCAGGACCAAGATGATGCAGGCTTTTAAAGTGAAGCTAGATGTGTTTATGAGCGGGGTTGAGGGTTAGTTTTGCCACCAAAGCTACCATCTGGGGAAAAAAAAAAAGTTTGTCTAGATGAGGAAGCAAAACTCTGCATAAGAGCACTCTTGAGATACGTATAGCATGCACCATGCTGCTGGGTTGACCAGCTCTTCTAGCCGGGCTGAAGACACAACCCATGCTGAGATATACCAGAGCTGAGCACCTGAGCCTTCCAGCATCCTTGAGGCTCATCCACATGGCATGTATTCTGTTCTGTTCCAGGTTCATTTAGATAACATACGATGACAGCTGGGGTTTATATGGGGTGGTCAAGGTTCATGAGTTGAAGGTGAAGTCCGTTAGATGGAATCATCAAAGCCTTGTTTGAGAGTAACATTGCTGCCAAAGTTACTCTTCCAAGCACAGTCTGCTGCCTTTCTTTTCACTACAAATCCATGTGAGTACCTGCTTATGTGTTAAGGAACAAGATTTAATGTATGCGAGCAAAGCTTTGCAGATGCTTATGCAGTCAAAACAGGAGCCAGCAGGTTCAAAGAAAATGAATATGGGCAATTGTTTTAAGAATCATCACTCTTTGGTCCAAAGTAATTCAGGCTCAGGAAAAGCTGTGAAAAATATTTTAAGATGCATGTGATGGTTCAGTCAAAAAAAATGCTGGACAATGCAAGCCAGGAAACTGTCTCTGAAGACTTCCTCAACTCTCTCTGGACTTCTACTCAAGAAATATCATGAGAGGAGTAGAAACAGATTTTTTACCTGTGATGTTAACACAAATGACTTTTTCCTTCTGCTCTCCAATGACTGTAGCTATTCCTCATATGTTTGTCAGGACTCCCTCTTTATGCCCACTAGCCAGCCTGTGACCTTGTCCACAGAGTCCAGCTGACAGGAATTCTGCCCTGTTTCTGTGACAAATGCAAAAAAAAAACAAAGGAAAAAAGCTAAAATAACTCAATGAAATGGCAAGACAACATCTTATAGAAGGAATTCAGTATTTCAAAACCAGGTAGGAAATTAATTTTTTGTTTTCTGAAGCATTCTCATAATTCTTCAGAAGGGACAGTGCAGCCTTACTAGGAAATAATATGGTCCAACTGGTGCTTCAATACTTCATCCAGCTACAACTGCACCACAGACTAAATCTGAGTTTGGCAGACACTTTCCTGGTCTCATCATTTGGTTTTCAAAATCACTGAAGGATTTTAAAGGATCACAGGCAGGTGGACTTTTAGTTGGCATCACAGTTTGGATTAACGGAATGCCCTACCCACCAGCAGAAGCAAGTTTTACAGCTCTCAGGAAAACCAGCCTGCATTTATTAATTAGCATTATAAGGAAGAAAAGGCAGGCACTGGAATGGATACAGATTCACACATCAGAAATAAGAAAAAGTCCAAGCAGGAAATGTGGGAATGTAATACTTTTACCAAAATGCAAGGAAAAGCTATCAAAACCTTTGGAAATTTCTGGTGAACTATGATGTTGTCACGGCAAGACCACAGCGTTTCAATTTTCAACATGATCCTAAGTTGTTTTTAAATGATAAACAAAACCAGAGTATTATACCATCACTCTTCAATAAGCCTTTGCCCCTGCATTCCCATCCCGGACAATTCAGCACTGGGGCTGTGGCTGTCTGAAGGGCTGCTCTGCTTTACAGATCTGCCAAGAGCTGCTGAAATGTCCAAGAAAGATATTCCTGGGAAAATACCAGCTGAAGAATTAGAGTTGAATGTCTAAATCACTAGTCAAATTGATGCAAGATGTCTTATTTGCATTTAATATAAAATTTAGTAAGCCAATCTTGTATTAATAATGGTAGTAAAATATAAAACTCATGCAGCATCAAACTCATTCAAGCATCCACTGATCTGTCACTAAGGAAAACCTCATCAGCCATGTTTGAGGGCTTCTCCTGAACCATAACAGTATCTGCTAAGCTGCTCTGTTTGCACTCTCTGCCACAGTACAGTGGTTTCAGTCAACACAGATACCTGGAGATGACTGGCTTCAAACATTGTTTATTGAGCAAACATCCACCATACAGCTCGAAAGACAAAGAAAGGGAAGAGAAAAAGATGGGCAAGTATCCCTGTGAATGTGACTCCGGAGAGAGTCAAGCCAGTCAAGGACATTGAAGAGTCAATGCCAATATTCTATTGCCAGAAAAATTTTCCTAACAGGCCAAGGGTGAAATATCTGGTGTACTAAAACCTAAAACCACAAGTGGACTTGGATATTTAGATTAAAAGCCCTGCCAAGTTTGTGCTTTATTCTCAAGATAATGAAATTCTCTGGATGCTCCACTTTCCACCAGAGAAGTCTTCATAGTACCCAAATTTCAGCCACTGGACACTCCCCTGCCCACCCAGGTCCTGCAATGCACTGGTGGGATTCTCACACTGGTTTCTTCTCAGTTAGTAACAGTGGTTTAGTTTCTAAATAAGCCACGTTCCTCAGCTATTCAGTCACCTCACCTCAGAATTATTTCCAGAGGGTTACATGTCTATGTGCTTTTGACATGACTTACCCGGAGAGGTATGTGGTATGGTAAAGTCCTCCTCTGCAGACATCAGTCGCTCTTTTGCTTAGGTCAGTCTTCTTCTTCGTGCACAAGAAGCAGCAGCGTCTGGAAAAAGAACTGGAAATGGAATCAAGATTATACATGTGGGACATGACCGAGAGGACTATGAAAGAGAAGGGTGTGTGTGGAAAAGCAGAGATGGACACAAGGCAGAGAGGAAACATGTAAAACTCATTAAGAAAAGCATTGAAACCCTTCTGAGTTTCCTCACATGATGATGTCTAAAGGCTCTGCAATCAGACCACCTCCTGTAGTGTGTATTATAGAGAGAGAAAATGCAAGAGAAAGACCAAACCAAGTAACAGATCATTAAATAGATGAACCTATTATCTATTCCTCCATGGTGAGAAGAGATGCCTACATTCCATTCTGCCCAAGAGGAAGGCTGGGCACCACATCTCCTCACTGCCTAGTTGTTGTCACAGTTGGTCACCGTTGCTGAGCAAGTGTTAGCAGTCGGACTGTGTGTGGGACTCCCCTGTACCCCTCCTTCCTGAGGAGGACACATCCTGCTTCCCTCTCAGGGCAGGAGAACTGGCATGGCAGAGCCACCGCAGATGGGTGAGCAAAACCACAGCTGGCACTGCAGCTTGAATTTAGCCAATTAAATAACCTGCCAGCAGCCATGCTTCTTGGAAGTGATCATGCCGTAAATATTTCACTGAGTGTTGCCCGTGGCCACTAAACACTGACAAATGCTTCTGTAACAAAGGCTCAGTATCTGGACCTCAGACATCTTCAGTCCCAAACTTCAGCCTTTCCCCCATCGGCTCCCATAACTCATCTTCACGCTTGTAAGATGGTTTTAGTGGGGTTAGGTCAACACAGCTGCACCTACTTCCTGCAGTTGTTTTTATTCTTTCTGCTTTCTTTTTTAATTGTCAAGGTATTATTGTTTCTGGAGAATTTAATTTAAGAAAAAAGGCTTGGTTTCTGTTTTCTGGGGTTTGGGTTCTTATTCAAATCGACAAAACTCCCCTCAAACCTGTGCCTCCAGTGAAAGAAAAACTTTCCCTGCCAGAATTAAGTGGAGGTGGATAGAAATGAGGATATTTGAACAAAGAAGGCAGGAGTGATCACTAGCCCATCGCTGGAGCACACAGGGAAAGGAGAGAAAGAAATGGAACCACAGCAGTGAGGAATATGCATGCATATTCAGCCCCTTTGTCAAAAAACCTTGTGCTGCAGCATTTCAATTAACAAAGTAGGATGGTTTACCTGATAAAATGCTCCCTGTGTGAGTGTAATTACATATTTATGCCCCACAGAGATTTTTTAATTTCTCTTCAGTTTGTTTGCCTTGAAAGTATTTGTCACTGGAAACGTTCTTGATGTGTAATTTTAAGGCAGGGTTGGCCGAATGTCTAGTTTGTTTTCATTTTAGATTTACTTCACTGAAGAAGGATTGGAAGATAATGCATATTTCCAGAGCAAATAAAAAAAAAAATTCAGTAAGAAAGGTGATACATCAACAAGCAGCAGAAAAAATGCACTCAAGTGCTGCTTCAGAAATTTCACTTTTTTTTTTCCCCTCTCTCACTTGCTTGGAATATATTCTCAGGTGCTTGAAATAGATTATTGTTCTGCCACTTTCATTTTGCTGTTGCTTCCTAAACCCACCTCTTGTGTTTCCAGAGAGGCTGCAATGAACAGGCAGCTCTTTGATCATTATTTTCCTACTATTTGGACCCTTTCCTGAGCAATCCCTGCCTTGGAGTCTCAGTGCCCACCTCCAGCAAGGCGTTACAGCTGTGCTCAAACCTAAGCGTGTGAGCAATTGCATTGCACTAGATGGGCTTCAAGGTACGTCTGTCTAAGCGCTCTGCTGGGTCAGGGCCTGGCAGAGTCTAATTGCTGTAAATTCATTTTCATGGCTTCGTTTAGCCATAGAAAAGCACAGTTAAGCCTTTGGAGAGCCGCTTGAATGCTTAGTGAAGAGCAGGACCCTAGCTCCCATCAAAATCAAGCCTGTTGTTGGTTTTCTTCCTTGCCATCCCCAAACTTCTTCAGAAGGGATGGGAAAGGTCAAAACTGCACCAGTTTTGGCTGGAGAATAGCATGACAGAAGGTCTCTGCTGGCTGTGGAGGTCAATATCTAAGAGGTTATTAGTTTCC
This sequence comes from Apaloderma vittatum, assembly GCF_000703405.1. Lineage (NCBI taxonomy): Eukaryota > Metazoa > Chordata > Aves > Trogoniformes > Trogonidae > Apaloderma > Apaloderma vittatum. The sequence continues at coordinate 51,551 of NW_009733443.1, forward strand.
TCAAGCCACTCAGCGATGTTTCAGATGCCACCACCATGCAAATCATTTTATCAAGGATTATGCTAGTTTAAGCTTGCAAGCAGAGAAAACTTTGAGTGGTGTCAGGAGACAAATCTGCCACTGCATCCCCTTCCCAAAGAGCAGGTACACCACACCGGGTGGGTGACTCGCACCGGAGTGATTCTACTGGGGCAAGTAAAGCTTCTAGCTCTGGAGATGACAAATATCCATATTCATCTCCTAGATCTGACAGCGATTTTTTACACTGGCATTAATCTTACAGACCTGGCAGAGATAAATGGAGTCATGAAGTTGGCTTCGCTTCTTCCTCTCAGACAGATCCTGAAGGGTCATAACTAGCACCTGTCCCGTCTCTTCGAGAATGCACAAAGCAAACTTGTGTCTTCTTCTTTTCTACCAGGTTGTGTGAGAACTCCAGGAGTGAAGCTCAGAGACATTATTTGACTTTGGTGCCTGCCAAACTGTGACACTTCCCTATCACAGCCAGAATTGTCTTCTCTCCCCCTCACCTGTCCCAACACCTGTAAAAGAAAAGGTCCTAGATGAAAGATGAAGAAGCTGGCTAAGACCCAACTCATGATCATGGGAACTGATGTTTGGGATAAGGAAAACATGCAAAGGAAACACCCTAAAATCTCAATCCTTTCAACATGCCATCAGGACGATAGTGTTCTGCCACAGCTCCTATGGAATGTGCAACAGAGGAGGTTTTTCCACCCACTTTGGTTTCCCAAGAAACATAAACTTCCTTTCAGATAAAAATATGAAGCTGCCACCACTGTGCTGTATCTGTTCTTGTTCCAGCCAAGAGTGACAGCCAAAATCCAAGGGAAAACTGAAAAGAGTTATCATGCAACAGGGAGAGCATTCTGCTGCTGCACGAGCTTTCTGGATACCTTTAAACCAGGTGCTAACCTGCCAAGCATCCACTGGGGTGTTCCCATCTCAGAATCACCCCCCTGTAACCCAAGATGCAGTGTGAAACTCAGGTGAGCAGCACTAGGAAGGCACCTCTAGAGGTCATCTAGTCCAACCCACCTGCCAGAGCAGGATCACTCAGGGCAGCCACACAGGAACGCATCCAGGCACTCAGGTGCACAAAGCCACATCTGACCACCCAGGCACCGAAGGGACAACCTGGTCATCGATAGTGTGATCTCCTGAGATTCCTTCTGTCCCCACCTCTCTGCGATAACTCACCACTGCCTGCTCGCAGGATGGTTTCGCGGTGCTGTTTCCCAGCAGCTAGACCGAGGTCAGACACCAGTCAGTGGTTGACACCAATTAGTTCTGGCTAGAATGGCCAAAATGATCTGTTCGTGTTGCAAGTTAAGACTACCGATAACAACAACAACAAACAAATTAACAAACAAAACCCACAGCCTCTTGAAACGTATTAGCTTTATGTATTAGAATAGGTATTATCTCACTGCCTCAGTACCACTATAAGAGTTGATACATTCTCTAATGTATTATGATGTCTTATTATATTATCATGAGATAGATAACCTACCTGCAGCCACCCATCCCTCTCAGAAGTGAAAGGCTGCTCATGAGCTTCCAGCTCCAATTCTGGCATATTCTAGTTCTTCACCTGTGCTTCTCTTCAGCTTTCCCATCCTCTCTTCTATTTCTTAACCAAAGATGCTCTATCAGGGGCCCATGTCATTGCTGGGTGTGTATAAGTGCCTGAAAAACTCCTGAAGGATATTGGTTTCTTTGAGAGGTTTGCACACAACGACACATACCATCTTAGACACAGCGCCACATATCATCTTAAAAATATCTGCTTTTTTAAGCTATATGGTAATGCACACTGTGCATCTGAGATTAGAATATGGCCCTGAGGAACAAAACACTCTTCTCTCTTTACAGCTGACAACGCATAGCTTATTTTTATGAGCTCATCATTTTAAAGAGATTCAACTCCATTGTCTGGCAGCCACGGTTTCAAGGGAAAATTCCAAAGACGGTTCGACTTTGAGCATTGCCGTTCATACGTCTGAGGTGTGAGTATTCACTGGGTGACATTGACCTGTGGCCCCGAAGAGGGGTTGAGCATGTCAAAACCAGCTGGAGTAACCTCCAGCCTTCCAACAAGCAGCCTCAAAATTCTCATGAAAGATGCACACATTATGAGAGGATGCTCTTGGAGACATCAAGAAGATTGCTCAGTTCCTGTGGCCTCCTCTTGCTGCTTTATAACAGCCCATCACCCACCATCTCCTGCCTTCCACTCCCATCCTTTAGCTCTCCTAGGACCAGATCCAGCATCCACAAGTCCAAAGGGTGAGACTTTCTGAAGTGGGTTTTTAATCAACCCCTTTGGCTATCCTGCTCCTCCCTTTTCATTACCAAAGATTTCAGCACAGTTCTTGTCCTTTCTCTTAAACTGCAGTATGTAGACTAAACTAATAATGGAAAAACACCCTGAGAGATGGGGGAAATGAAATGTGTTTTTTTTTTTTTTTTACTAAACTTATGGGACTTGAAGAACTGCAGGAACAGATTGCATCTTACCTCAAAATAAAGTTTATGTATCTGTCTTGTCTCCAATCCTTCTGAAGAAACATTGCCTTTAAACTGCATCACTAACACCTGTACCCAAATATCCCTTCAAAAGCAGAACAAATGGGAAAAAATAAGGCAAAATAAAGAAACTGTTCCGAATGGGCACATCATCAGCACAGAGGGGAGCAGACCAAGAACCCCAAGGCCACATGCACTTGGGCTGCCATGTGCAGGGGGCTTGTACAGGCTCTACCACTCTCCTGGCCTGATGCTGTCCAGTCTCCAGTCTGCCACAATAACAGCAGCAACAATGATGAATTAAGTTCTGCCTGCAGTAGATGTGGCTATTTCATTTTGGCACCGTGAATGTTGCTAAGTGAAAGCACGTCTTTCTGAACTGCCTTGCGCATGGGAACCATTTAATCATTATAGAGCAATTATAGAGGTCTTTATTCAGTTGTTCCTTAAGTCCTCATTCAGGCAAACCTATTTCAATGGGAGCTGTGCCTGAAAGGGACTCATCAAAACCTGACCAGGAAATGGCCAGTAAGAGTAACCTATTTCCAAGAGGGAAAAACTCATGTATTACATCCATAATGGGTAACTTCTTATGAATACACCAATTGAAGTGTGTTATATTCATTAAACTCCATTTGGAGAGGAAGGATAACCTTCCAGTTAACACAATTTCTATGGGCTTGTGAGAGCTAGGTTCTGTTCCTGCCTTTGACATAGATTCCCCCCATCACCACGGTCACACCACTTCACAATTTTACCTTGGATTTAGCAAAATAGGTAATAAACGAGGACAGCAGCAAGCATCGCTTTAACTGTATTTGTGGACTGCAGCCCTCAGTTCCTCCTCTGCAAAACAGAAAGAACAACAGATAATTTCTCCCTTTTTTATTTATTTATTTTATTTCTGTTCACATTTTGAGGCAAGGCCAGTCTTTTCTTCTGTGTATGCCTAGTGCATCATACAATACGTCTTTGATCAGGACTGTGCTGTAACACACAGTAATAATACTAATTGTTACCAGTACAAGCAAACAATGCTGTGCTTTTGTGGCAAATGTCCACTAGGAGCTTGACTGAGACCATCAACATTTCATTTGGGACTTAAGCCCCATTTGAACTTGTCTCCCAAAGCGAGAGTTTACAAACACAGTTTAGTCCCTATTTGAGCAGCGCTTTGAAGATGTAAAGTACTAAATTGTGTATCTGTATGTACGAGAGACAGAGACAGAATGTGTAATTTCTTTCTGCATTCAGAGAACACAAGATTTCCTTTTTTCCCCTCTTTTTGGAAGGAAGTTTACTGCTGAGACTATTAGAGAAAATGCAAATGTGCAGACTGTTTGTTAAGGCTCCAGGAGTGAAAGCACAGGCAGTTGTTACCACGAGCATTTCTAGAAAAATGGGAAATCTTTGTCTTTAAGTGTATTTATTTAGCTAAAGAAAGTTTGCACAGTTTGTGGAGACCGTTTCTGGAGGAAATTAAATTTCAGCTGCACTTCCGTATCACTCCTACACCTGTCAATTCTTTTGACCACCTAGTGACGTCCTGCACCCAGGGCTCCAGCCCGCGAGCGCATTTGCAATGCTCCCCAACGTCAGAGATGAGCTGTTGTGCAACCATCATGTTTTTTTCTTCCTCTTATCTAAGAAAGAGCCAACAACGGCACTCCTGCACACGACAGATTGCCTGGTGTAGCATAACCCCCCAGGAAATCTCCCAACAGCATAGGCAGGAGATGGGAAGAATTTCTGTGGCAGATTCAAGAAAAATAACATTATATATAACAAACTCATCACAGCAGTGTAAGACTGGTTTGGTCCCGAAGACATGGAGCCATATTAGCTTCTTAGGGATTATTAACTTTGACACAGGCCCTTGCTAATACATCTAGATGCTTTCCAGAGTGGACCTCGTTTGTATCCAGCTAGGTTGGAGAGCAGTTATTGGCGCAATCTTCGTGGCTACAATTCATTGTGTTTCTCTCCACACTTGCCCTTGACCTGCAAAATCACTGATCCTTAAAAGTGCTGCAAGATAGGCAGGTGAAAATATGTCTTGGAAACAGTAAGCCAGGACAAACCGAAGGACAGCTGGGTGTCCTAAGGGAGAGGAAGGTTTCAAGGCTTGTGGCCACTGAGGCTTGGAGGAGAGGCGAAGGCTTTTGAAGAGAAGTCTAGATAAGGAATATGAAAGGAAATGTGCTGGAAGAGAGGCGTGGAAGAAAGAGGTCCAAAAGATGTGCTGGGCGAAGGATTTGACCACAGAGCAGTGCACTGAGCCCAGCACCAGCCGCACCATGAAAGATAGAAGATTCAAGGAAGCTGGAAGTGAAAACAACAAAGAGATGAAAGTTTTAACCTTTTGTATCTTTGGATGTTGACAGAGACATTGGAAACAGAAGAAAAAAGCAGAGTCAAAGGATGTTTATGCACAACACATCTTTGATGAAAAGCAAACTGTGGTCAGCCAAACTGCACTGCAAGGTAGTGCAACTGTCACAAATTGTTTCGATGAAAAATACTTTTTAAACTAAGCATTTTGATACTTCAGTTTGAAATAAATGCTTCCATTTTAAAATATACCCAGGTTTTATTAAAAAAATAATTCTAAGAGTAAAAAAAAATAAAATGCTTCAAACCACATTGAGATATGTTTACTATAGCTCAAAGACCTCTAATTCCACCTAAAGAGGTATTTTTTCCTACTTGTAAAGAATATAGATTTTTTTTTAAAAAAAACCTATATGACTAAAAACATTTTTCCTAATTTTCATTTATAATCACTGACACCCCCGATCCCCAAATCCTAGTTATCAGAAATATCTGTCATCGATTCCTTTGGAAGCACACCTGTGAGCCGATATATTAGTGTTACAGACCCTTTCTTTCTTCAAGACTTAATGATCTGCTATTGATACATTCCCAGGAATTGTTCCATACAGATTCTGGAGCACTGAGTCTCAGCAGCTGCAAGTCAATGCAGCTGCACTGTTTTACAATATCAAGATAATTTCAATAAGGCTGAGCCAGCCAGATCCTTTATACGTTAACTTTCTGATGATAGGATGCAAGTCATTATCAGCAAGAAGGATAAGCAATTTCCCATAGTATCCCCCCAAGCATCCCACCAACAGGACAAGAAGGCAGAGACATGATGACACATCACCGAGGTATTCCCAACATATTACAATTGAAAAAGTCAGGTGAATAAAAGTGAAAAGTGTTTTTCTTGGGGGGTAGTAGGTGGTTTTTGCTTTACTTTCATTTTTATACTTTTAGTAGTTTATAAATAGAATCATAAAGGTTGGAAAAGACCTTTAAGATCATCCAGTCCAACTGTCAGCCCAACACTACCACAACCACTAAACCATATCCTGAAGTGCCACATCTACACGTTATTTGAACACCTCCACCACTTCCCTGTCCCAGATACTAGGCATTCACTTCCAGGAAACATCTGATGTACCTCTAATTTGTGCAAAATATGAGCTATACTTACCTGAAAAAAATATAGAACTGTAGAATGATTTGGGTTGGAAGAGACTTTAAAGATCATCTAAATCCAATCCTCTTGGTCAGGGGGTTCCACCAGACCAGATTGCTCAAAGTCCCGTCCAATTTGGCCTTGAACACTTCCAGGAATGGGTCTTTCACAACTTCTCTGGGTCTCATCACCATGAAGAATTTCTTCAAATACCTAATCTAAATCTGCTCTCTTTCAGTTTGAAACCATTACCCCTCATCCTATTCACTAAACTCCCTGATAACCAGTCTCTCCTTTCCGGTAGCCCCTTCAGGTACTGGCAGGCTGCTTATAAGGTCTCCCCAGAGCCTTCTCTTCTCCAGGCTGGACATCACCAATTCTCTCAGCGTGTCCTTGCAGGGGAGGTGTTCCAATCCCCTGAGCATCTTCATGGACTCCTCTGGACCCACTTGAGCAGGGTTATGCAAATGTTATTTGCATTTCAGCAACACCAAGAAAGCCCAGCTGGAATCAGCATCATATTATGTTACATTTTGCATAGGGCCAGAGGCGATCCCTAATTCAAAGTTACGACATAAAGGATAAGCAGGGGATGGGAGGAACTATAATGTTATAGAAACCAGTTAGTTATACGGGCAGCATTAGATTCCAGCAATACGTTTCCTCTGCCTATATGTACAGGACTAGGTCTAAGCTAAGCATTCTGGGTTGTCTCTAAAGCCTCAAAGATCTAGTCAATAAAATCAGTGAAGCACAAGGCGCAATTCTAGCTTCCTTAATGTAGCTATCAAAGGTGGGTCAACTGAGTTGTACTCTGAAAGCCTCTTTTCTTCCCAGCAGAACCAGAGAGTGACTGGCACAGCTGTATATATCTGGTCACTTCCTCAGCTGTGTCTGCCTGCGGTCAACTCATTCCAGTTCTCTTGGTTTTCCAGCCAGGTCCTTGCATATTAAGCTGTGTTGCCTCTCTGGCATAAGTAGAACAGACATAAGTAGAAGAATCTAGTTCTTTTACCCCATGGTTTTCTGCTTTGGTTCAAAACAAAGATCTTTCCCTCTCCAACTGCCTTGAAAGTGAAAAATGTGAATGTACGTGGAAACCCTTAATACAAATCTGTGGGACCCTACAGAACTACAATGTACTTATTGTCATGTTAGGAGATCTATATTTCGCTTCACTTTGTTGTTTACAGCTCATGCAAGAGCACGCTCCACGCTATGGGGGTAAAAAAATTAAAGAAAAAGAAAAGCTATCTTCAGTAGCAGGACAAGATATCTTTGCAGTGTTTTGGTTTTTTCCCCCTATCTGAATTTAAAATGAATCAGATACAACTTGTTCCTTTATGTGCTGCATACATACGATACTGCACGTGCTTCTACACAGGTTTTGCATTACGAATGCATTGATAATTTTTTTGTAGGCTTTGAGGTTTTAGTGGACAAAAAGTATATAAATGTAGTGTGCTTATATACAGCAGCACACTGGAATTAAAAAACACACACATGTAGCTAAAACTCTACTTAATTAACTCTTTTTAAGAAAAGAAATTCTTTCAAATCCCATGCAGAATTAAGACACATTCAGGCAGGTTTCTCTGGGACTAAAGTTGCAGACAGATGCCAAAAGGAACCAACAAATATTTCCAGCATGTTACCAACCCAATCTGTTTAATTGTGTTTGCAAATCCATGAGGCACCCACCTGCTTATCCAAACACCACACTTCTGTGGATCAGGTCTTAAATTATGACGTGTGTGGCATATTGCTTCAAGTTTCAGACTTCGTTAAAGAGCAGTCTCTTTACTTATTAAAGTCTGTTCCTGCAGAGATGGCAGTTTCTGTTCAGAGGCACCTTGTCCTCACAGATCCCAGTGCAACTTCTGCGTTTAATAACAGCATCCTTTGCAGTAATTATATTTTCCAAGTGAAAGCAAAAGAAATCAGCAGTCTTCCCAAAACATAGTTTCATTATCCTTTAGCAAGCAGCCTTACTCTTGGTTAGATACAGAAGAAACGGATATCCAGAATTATCCATATAAAGACAGAAATATTAGCCTGAAGAAGAGAGAAGGACAGACAAGGAAAGGAGTACTTATGCATGGCAATTTAATTCCATTTATTCTCCTCTGGGGGTGTACTGACCACCCTTGGATGTGTCTATGGCACAGAAGTGTGTTCATTTAGGTGGCTAAACAAGAGTGACCCCTTTGATGACACATATCCATTACAGGCTTCCTTATGGATAAAGTTCAGAGAGGAACAACATTTCTCAAACCTCACCTTGCCTCCAAACTCTTCTCCTCTCTTCAAAACAAGAGAGTCCCAAATCCCATGGACCTGAGAGCTAATGTTTCACCACAAAATAGAATCGTAGTTTTGAAAATAACATCCCACTGTACAGGAGAGCTAAGAGGGAAACCATCGGCTTTTTTTCACTGAGCCAAAACACAGCGTAGCAGGCAGTTGCATGAATAGGTCTTACTCACACAAGGCTGAATTCTTCGGGTTTTCTTGGGTAAATATTTCATTCTGTGTCACATCCTGCAAGTCAAGGTTTCTTAGGTAGCTGGCAAATACCAATTCTCACCATTTTCCTGAGATGGACCTAATGAAAAAACAGTACTGCAATATCCCACTCCATCAACATCACCCCAATGAAACTGTGTTGTTTAATTCTTTTTTGTTTTGTTTTGTTATACCCCCAACTATTTGATCACTGTCAAACCACCACCTGAGAAAGGCGACCCCAACTGGATATTTATAATCCAGCACAATGTGCCATAAATGTTTTTGGAGCACTTTGGTCACTTTGGAGGGACTTGAGAAAGATTATATACTCTTTACTGCTTGAACCCCACAGGAACTGCTTGATATGATACAGACTTTAGAAGGGGGTCGATGTCTTGGTGTGCAAGACCGAATATCTGTTTTTTCCATCTGATTAATATAAGGAATCCACACCTACCCCATCCATCTAGAGAGTCTCTTCCCCTCCAGTTCGGTTAGTGATAACTACAAAAATGCTAAACAGAACAAACAAGGATTTACCCTACAGTAATCTGCAGGTGCCACATCAGTCAATCTTCCCTTCAGATACACATACAGAAAAGATAACACACAACATTTAGCAATCCATTTTTCTATTCTATTTCCACCTCAATGGAAAATAAATAAATAAAAATATATATATATAAAAAAATAAACACACACAGATACATGAAATGGAGTGGGGGTAGGAGGAGTGAAGATAGAGGAAAATGTAACATTTAAGTCCCTATAGTCAAGCTTATTGCTGCATAATCAAAGAGGAAAGTAAGAATTTGCAAGAATTCCAAGCTGAGAGCAAAATTGGAATTTGTTTTCCTTGCCCAAAACACTGTTTGACTTTAGGGCATTGTAGTCTTCCACCTTCTATATGTCCTCAAAAAAATTTTTGAACTGTGTAATGGGAACAGGTGTCAGTAATAAAGCCTAGAAACTCTATTTGTCCTCATAAGAAATTATCATCTCGCTATGTACAGCCTGGTACTGTCAATAAATATAAACAGCATTTTGATAAAGACAAATTATAAAGCAGTTCTTTGGTCTTCTAAAGAGACCGGGTATTGTGGACAGCTGTTTGGCTGCTGGAGCTACATTTAATGAGATTTATGCACAAAATTGTTTGCACATTTGAGTGATATATTTCACAATGGCACTGAAAACAATTGGATGTTGTGGGATAAGTACCTTTTACAGTATATCAAGGTCAAACCTTTTACTTGATATACTTAACTAACCATGTAAAATATTACATCAGCAAGCCTATGAGGCACTTAGAGATATATTCATATTTGCATAATGTCCTCTGTAAGTTAGTCTGCGGTCCTTAAGGGTGTTTAGAATAACTGCATGCAAGAATATACTTAATCCAATCTCATTTTAGCTTTTGCTCTTTTAAGATTTCAAAATTAATAAATCCTCCTGATACTCCAAATTACCATGAGCTTTTATAAGCATAACTTTGTAACTTTAACCCATTTATGAACATACCCTACAGGCATATGTACTAATGAATAAGAAATAACATTAGAAATTTAAAGATGGTCTCTTTATGAAGTAATGTAAGAAAATCCTGTTAGCTGGATCAAGTACAAAAGTGTGATTTCTTAAAAATAGAAAATCCTTCACAAAATTACTTGTAATTACAATAACCAAAGGATAAAAAGTAAGAATAGTTTAAGTATTGTGCATTATTTAACTTGCTACATGAAATATGTTTTATGTATATGTATGAAGCATGCAAATAGAAATCTGATCTAAAGTGTGCTTCCATGGCTACGGGATTTTAATTTATTTATTTCCTATTGTGCTTGATTGCTGTCAAGAATACTGACAGATAAAGGATTTCAAATTACCTTGAACACTTGGTGCTTCTTCAAGCGAATTGAGCTCTTCTCTTGTTTGCCTGTAAGACACTTGGAAGACATGGGGAAAATCTTCCTGGTCAAAGGTTCTGCCAGGATCCTGTGAGTTCTCCAGCATCCACAAGCTAAACACCTTCTTGGAAGAATTTAAAAGGATGGTAAAAAGTCACACAATAAATGGGTCAATAACTGACATTTCTCCTTCTGCTTGCCATGGTGTCGAAGCAGCAACTGCCTGTCTGCCCACCATGAGGAGTCATTACAACCCATTGAATGAAATATCCCAGTGACCAAACCCTTCTAAAGCGAAAGGAAGAGATCCCAATCCCAGACACAGATGCTAGTAGCTCATGGGAAGAAAAGGCCATGTGGGAAGCATACAGATGTAAGAAATAAGGTTCCTTTTGCTCACCACTCACTTAATAGCAGCAGAAAACACTCAAAGCACTCTTGCTTCCCCCTATTCTCTTCCCACTTAAAGTCAAACATTAAATGGCCAAGATAAAGGGACCTCCCCTTTCCCAGTTATTACTTGTTATGATAATTCATTTTATTCTGTTCCCAGATCAGCCTTCATCACTATTCTCCTTGCACAAAATAACTCAAAAAAGGGATTTTATCTGGTATGAGCAGTCAGTGTGTATCATCAGAACTGCTTTAGATCAATGGAGCTATGATACTGGCAAAAGCTGAACAGCTGGCCCTGAGACCTCGGTGTTCCCAATAGATTAACTCTGTTGATTTCTTAAGAGTGGCATTTCAGCATATCGAGAATGTTTTGCTTTCAGAAGGAGGACAGGTGCAAGTCCCAGATGTCAAAGGAGTCACCCTTTTATTGTAAGGAAGCTGAAGTGTATTGACAGCTCTTACAAGGAAAGCCATTTCATTCATTCCATGCTGACTTTGGCAAGTTTTTTGCCCTGCTCAGTGAGGCAAAATAAAATAAATTCAAAGCAATGACGACCAAGATCTTGCCAGGTGGGTGTGCTAGAGAGATGCTCTACTGCTCTTCCACTGGATGTCACTCTGACATTGAGCCGAATTCTAGACTTTCCACACACTAAAGTGGCTTTGTTCAGGGAATAATGCAAGAGCTGGTGGAGAGAAAAGCTAAGTGACTCCTTACCAAAGCAGCTTCAGATATCCAATAACTCTTTGAGAAGTGGGGTTGTGCTTTGTCACAGGGATTGATAGGGCAAGACAGGGCATAAACAATCATTCTTCAGCCTTAGCGAAACCAGGCTGGGAGGAGATAGATCAGCTGTAAATAAATCTGTAGATTTAATGCCTAGAGGGAGCGACAACTGAAGCTAAAAGGACAGTGATGCACATGAGCATAAGACAACTGTGATCATATTTAGACTGGAAATTAGAGGAGGGTTTCAAAGTGTGAGATCAGAGAGGGTACGGCGTTGCCTGGCTAAGCGGATGATCAGGCCAACTTGCTCTCTCCATCCAAGAAAATAAACCCCAGCTGGGATTAAAATGGATCTTGATCTGTTTCTTTATGAATGGCACTTCATCACTCTATGGGTCAGGAGGTGACCTAATTCTATGAGCCAGGAGGTCTCTTCTTCATATGACTGAGCCTGAGCACCACAGGGCCTTCAGAGGGCTTCAGGCCACCTTCTGCTTTCCTTGTGCAAGTCTGCATTGGAGTCTGGAAAAGCTCTCTGCAGCAGAAACATCTGGATTCCCACACCTCTGGCCTCTGGCAGCGCATCTGCCCTGACAGCATGAATGGCCAGGGCTCTTACAGGTGCTGTCCTCCACAGCAATTGCACAAGGGATCCCCAACGTGCTTGAAAGGCAGCCAACTAAACTGCTACCCTAGTAATGAAGAGAAACTCCATTCAAAGAAAAATTCACACCGTATCATCAAAATAATAACTAAGTTTAGACATCTAGACCATCTCTGTTCTTGTAATCTACATATGATCACGAGAAGTCTTCTCCCGCCCTTCACAGCCAGAACACGATGATGCCTGAAGAAATGGCAAGAGACAGGTCAGAGTTTGGATAAGCTTATTTAGCTGACACTAACCAAAAGTGATTTTTCAGGCAGCTTACATCCCCATGCCAGTAATACTTGTGCAAGGGAATAATTTTAAGAGAGCACTGTTAGTCTCCTAACCATCAAGGAAAAAAATAACTACTTTTCCTCCTGTTTGTGATCATGGATTCTGATTAAGCAGACCTTGGAAGTGACAGTCAAGATCAGGCATCTTCAGACCACCATCACTAATGGTAGAGAAAGACCAAAGAGGGACATGGCAGGGCATCTTGTTCTTATACGGATGATTGTACCTGGATATTCAACTAAGCAAAAAAAAAAATCAACTCTTCTTTTCAAAATATTGGTAAAAGTTATGTAGTATGGAAAATACAGGGACAAATATAGTGAGCATAATGAAATCCAAATTGTAGCAGTAGACTGCAGATGCTGAGCATGACTGAAGAAGAAAGGCGAACGAGGCATCTCTGGTAGGACCATGCTACAGGCATTTATCTGAGCAAACAACCAGGAGACAAAAGACCATAAAGTTGAGCATTTACAAAAAATTCAGAGATCCATTACTTTTTACAGAGAACTACCAGCATGTCCTTCCCAGAGAGAAATGAGGGCAACTTTTAACAGCAAGCAAAGATTTCTACTGCCTGAAAAGCCAGAAATAAAAATATTTTGCAACAGAAAGATTATTCTTTAAACCAAACTATATGAATTACTGTCCACAGAATACACCTATCTGTGGGTCCACAATAATTTTATGTACACAGTCAGTGTCAAATGCACAGAGAAGAAGATGCCACTGAACCTTAGCCATATGACAAGTTTGAAGTTACTTTATCTCCGTATTACTGAAATTATCAAGGAAAGAAGAGTCTGACGTTCCTAAATTTCTTAAAGGATGAATAATTTAATTTAATTCCCCACACTGAATAACAGATTTACTTGTAAATGCTCAGACTTTCATTCTACACTTGGAGTAAGCACCCTGGCTTTGGGGAAGAAACACTGTATTTTCTTTTATACACAACAGTAAGTCTGAGACAACCCTTCAACTGTAAATCTCAATTCCCCTCATTTATTGGGCCATCATTGATGCCTCCATAACAGCAGAAGTCAGAGATTTGAGAGTTTTGAAAGGATTTAGATACACAAGTCCCATTAGACTCCTGGGAACCGTTCCTGCAAATCTTTCAGGCAGCTCTAAAAAAATTCAGTCTAAAGTCCTTCCCCCTCCCTTTGCATATTTTAAAGAAACTAGGCACAGCCCTGGACAATAGCAGCAAGCAAAGAGGATACAACATTATCAGCAGTGCTAACAAGCCAAAACAAGAGAATTGGCTTTGTATCATAGGAAAGTTTAATAAAAGGCATTTAGAAGTGCCATCACATTTGTTCTGTACGTGTCATTTCCACAGAGGGTATCCAGTGATAGGACGAGGGGTAATGGTTTAAACCTGAAAGTAGGAAGATTTAGATTAGATGTTAGGAAGAAATTCTTTACTGTGAGTGTTGTGGGACACTGGGACAGACTGCCCAGAGAACTTGAATAGAATCATACAATGTTTTGGGTTGGAAGGGGCCTTTAAAGGTGCAGTGAGCAGGGACTTCTTCAACTAGATCAGGTTGCTCAGAGCCCTGTTCAGCCTGATCTTGAATGTTTCCAGGCATGGGACTTGGACCACCATTCTGAGCAACCTGTTCAACTTGTGGAAGCCCCCTCCCTGGTCTAGTGGGAGGTGTCCCTGCCCATGGTGAGACCTTTTAAAGATCATCAAGAGATGATCTTCAAAATCCCTTCCAACACAAACCATTCTATGATTCCATGAAGTGAGTGATGCTGCAATACCATGTAATACAAGGTAAAGCTGGCTGCAGGTAGTGGTTGGCCAGAGATGAAAATGCTTCTGAAAGATTGTAAGTTACTACTGACCCTAACAAGGAAGATAAGTTAAAAAAACTGAAGAAAGAAATTCATCCCATTTCAATCAACTGGGGAGGCTGAATGAAATATTTACTCCCAAACAGCACTATCAGCTTCAAGTCTGATTCTCCTTTAGGGGACAGAAAGTTTGGTAAAAATGCAACACCCTAGTGCCGACTGTGACAAATGCTCATTGAAGCCGTATTTTGGTGGTGATAAGGAGCTGCGTGACCTTGCAGAGACCCAGTGATCCCAGGCAGATGCTTGCAGTGGTGACAGCCACACCTCGGTACAGGAGCAGCCCTTCTGCAGAGAAAGCAACTAAAGAAATGAGCTCGGCTCTGACACAAAACATCTTTTAACTCAATCACTGTTTACAAACACAGCCATGCTCCTCTCTTTGGGGAAGCAGAGCCCAGATACTGTCAAACTGGATAATGAAATGGAAAAGAAGGGAGGAAAAACACCAACCAGCCAACCCAAACCCCTTTGCCCCAGCATCCCTCCTTTTCCTAGCTCTTATCATTTGGACAAATGCATCCAATCCCACCCCGAGATGCAGCAAGGATCAGCCTCCCAAGAGGAGCAGGCAACATAAAAGCCTGGAATGTCCTCTGTCCTGCACCCATCACGGCATGGCATCTGATGGATTTAGTGTTGTGCTTCCACAGATATAAAATTAGGCCGACAGAAGTCTGGATTCAGGCCCTTGCTCCATCCTGGTGACTTGTAGAGAGCCGGTAGCCAAAAGCATTTGGAACGGTTGTCTCTCTCCAGATGCTGCCATTCATTTCTGTGGGAACAAGACCACTTACATCTAATTACAGTTTCTGCTCAAATTAACTGGACAGAAATGACAGCAAAAAAAACCCAAAAAACCCACACCAAAAAAACCCCAGGAACTCCCACAAAAAAAATGCCAAAGCATCCAAACCAAAAAAGAAAAACTTCGCTGGACTGAGCAACCTCTTGTCGGCATAGCTTATACAGCAGTTGACTTTCAAACAAACTGACTTTTAAGTAATTCAAAGTTCCTGTTTTGACTGCTTAGTTTGTCTCATCAGCATATTAAAGAAAGAAAAAGAGAGACAATTTTATTAAAGAGATGTCCTGCTTGTGGAAGATTTGTAAAACGGCCATGCAGTCAACTACAGAATTGGGATTGACATGGCATAAAACTCTGGTTTTGTTATCAAAGGAAATGCCAATAGCACACAACATTCTCTGACGTGGACTAGAGGTTACACAAAGACATGTGTTTTCCCTGATATTGTGTATGAACTGAAACACGTTGCCACACATGCATATACCTCTGTCACTCATTTAATTGTGGAAATCAGGTTTAATTCTGCTGAAAGCTAAGAAAACCTGCAGTTTCCAGGTAAGAATCAAGCCTCTCATGTACACCTCCTTTCCTTGAATTATATTTACCATCAGAATCATATCAGTAGACCTTTGGATGCAGGATATTTCTGCCCTTCTGAGTCCATCGGAATTTTGGACTGTCAGCTGGACTGTGTTATCATCACAGGTGTTCAATAACTTTGCTTAGACTGCTCCAGTCACAAAAAAAAGGTGGAAACAGAGGAAAGTGTAAGGCTCCAAGATTCCTTCCCTCTACTTCATCAGGCAGAACTAATGCAGTGGCTACAGTCCCAAATGGGGTCTCTGTGTCCCACTGGTAAATTGACATTTGATCTGGATTTTCTCCTTTCCAAATAGACAATCTGCACATGAAAATCATTCTGTGCCATTAATTATTATTGCTGGCCCAACCTTGCTTGGATACTTTATGTCTCTCTTAGGCATTAATGTGTGGCGAAGCTCAAAAGACGAGCTTACACCAACGTAGTAATGGCTTATATATTTGATAGAAAAACCTGTTCCTTTTTTTTTTTTTTTTAACATAAATTCACCAGCAAATAGGTTCTTTTGCAGTGCTACTGCATTTGGATGTTACATGGACGCACAGGAGCAGCTCTGTTCTAAATAAACTAAAAATGCTTGGTTAATCATTTCTATGCTCCGAGAGAACCTACACCCAGTACACGCAGATATATACAAGCAAACCTTCATCAGCTCAGAATGAGGACATCAGAAACTTGAAAAGGAGTGAATAGATAACCGTGCCCAGAAGATGCTGCTATATATGGTCCCTCTGTCTGATGGTTCAGGAAGGTGAGGACCATATACAAGCAATGAAGTACACTTTGCAGGATACTCATAACTCATCTTAAGATCCCCAAAAAATTAAAATTAGTTTGTACTTGACTTCCAACACAGCTCCTAAATTTTGAAATTTATTTCTCCCTCAGATTTCACAACTGCACACAATTTCGAAAGGATCTGATAGCCAGGTCCAGCTCCTGTCTTGTCCTAAGGGGCAAAGTTAAATCACAGAAACCATCAGACATCCATTTCGCATGTACCAGTTGTGATAGCAGATGATTATGGAGCAAGAATTTACAGACAGCAATGCACAAAATTTGACTCTTCCTTCTATTTCAGCAGCAGAGCTCTTAAGACACACCAGTCAAAGTAAAAACCCTTCTCTAAAAATACAGACTCCACCTCACACTGGACAGACCTTAAGAAACATTTCAAACCTGAGATGAACAAAAGAACAGGAGGAAGTATTATACACCGTGGATCTAGACTACATTCATAGCAAAATCATGAATTGGTTTTAACTGAATCTTTTGTCTCCTGTCTTGTCTTTCCTTAGGAGAAAAGAAGGCTCTCCGTTGGCTTGCGCTTAATTATTCCAAACACACAGACATGGTGTTTCAGCACAATTATGCCCGTTTAAAAGTGATTTTTCCAACAAACACTGCAAAATCTATCAGACATGCATAGAATTCCTTGCTAAGGGTCCAGCCCTTAGTCTTCACTGAAGTCAGTGCTTGGAGTTCAATGGCAGTTGTGTTGGACCTTTAAGGCAAGATTTTCAAAAGCTTCCAAGTGATTCACAGTGTGTCTACACAGTTAGTTAAGCTTGTATCTGAGCCTGATCCTTACCTCAATAACCATCTGCACACTTAACCCTCAGCGCACCTATAGTTTGATGTTTGAAGACCTTCAGGAAATGGAGGGGAGAGAAGAACCAGCCCTTCTGGGGAGCTGTGAGGGAACACGGTGTGAACTCCTCCCATAGGTAGCAGCTCAGGCTGGAGGAACAGCTTCTCAAGAAGTTCCTCAGCTACTTCGCTGGTGATGTTAGCTCCACTATTTGCACTGAGAGCGACTGCAAGTAGTCATATGATTGGTGATAGCAGAGCAGAAACGTAGATTTATGAGCACCATTGCATTGGAAGCACTCTTAATTAAGAGTACATGAATGTTGTAACTAGAATCGAGGCCATCTGTGAACTTAAAATTAGTACATGTTCATTTGTTCTGCTGAATCCAGTCTCTAGACTCTCCCTAAAAGTCCTGCTTTCCACAGAATCAATATCCCAGCCTACTCTCCAGGGAACCACAGAAATACACCTCCATTTTCATGTACTTCTAAACCAAGTTAACGAAATTCTGGTTTCCTGGAATTAAACTCACACTGGTAGTTGTAAAAAGATACCAATCAGTATGAATCAGGTAAAGGAGAAAAGAAAATCACAGACTGTTGAATTTGTATAACAAGGAAACTGACAACAATTTAAGATCAACTTGCACTATCTTGGTCTTTTCCAAAAGAAAGTTCTTTCTAGCCAAATATGAGGGATATTACCAGTTGGTTCCTAGGATAAATTCCTGGAATAACAGCCACTAAGTTAAAAGGTTTGAAGTTTTATCTAGAGGGAATGTAATAGGGAATGTGCTACACAACAGATTTTTCGTTTGAGCCTCATTCCAAGAGCTGCAAAACCACAAGTTTCCAAAATGTAGGACGACTTCCTCAGGTTATTGCCTTACACACATGTCCACACAGCCAACGATTAAAAATTCACAAGAACATCTTGTCATACAGCTCAGCATTCAACTTGCTTTCCAGTCTCTGAATCTAATCTTACCTTGAGCATTCCTTGTCTCAGGAGGAAGCTAGTCTTCCAGTTATGACAGGACTAGGCTGCAAAGTCACAAGAGTTCAAGTCCCAATCCTGCTTCTGAGTTTTGAAGAACTTGTTTAATCCGCCCAAGATGCAGCTTTGCATATGTAGAATGGGGATAATACCATTTGCTTCTGGTTGTCTGTTGAGTCAGTTATTTAGGAAAGAGTTTCTCGACATATATTTACCTTTTGCTTTGTGGAGCAGGACATTCAATGTAGTAAATTAGTAAAAGCTAGTGAATTGGTAAATTGGTAAAAGCTAGTGAAATAATGCCAAAGGATATAATGGTGTATGCAGCTTTTAAAGCCAGGTGAGACAAAAAGCTCTCCAGAATGTTTTAAGGAAAACTGATCTGGTCTTGGAGACCATGGGTTAGCTACATCATTGCTTCTCAACCTGGTTCACTACTTAAGAACTCTTTCTTCTCTCACCCTGGGTATGATGGAATTTCACCTTTAATTCATTGTTTATTGCATGAGCACCAGGAAGGTATCACTGAAGAAAGAAGTCAGTGTTGTGTCTTCTACCCTGAAAAAAACTGAACTGTACTTAAACCTAACACTAATGGGTCTGACGGAGAGACTTCAGGATGAAATTCTCTCGCTAACATCGGCCAGGTGTCAGGACAGGTGATCATAGTAGATCCTGCTTGTCTTACAAAAAAATTGTTCTAACCCACTGTGGCCAACTGTCAGCTTGGGCTCACAGGCAGTGATTTCTTGCTGTATCGACACAGGCCACGCAAAGAGTAGCCA
This sequence comes from Apaloderma vittatum, assembly GCF_000703405.1. Taxonomy (NCBI): domain Eukaryota; kingdom Metazoa; phylum Chordata; class Aves; order Trogoniformes; family Trogonidae; genus Apaloderma; species Apaloderma vittatum. The sequence goes on from NW_009733443.1 coordinate 70,724, forward strand.
CAGGGAAGCCTTTGCAAAATTCTGAGGAGCAAACATCATCCCAAACATTGCAGGCCATTTGGCAATTTATTTTTTTTTTTTGCATATCAGAAAAAGGGATATGTTCAGAAGAATATAGCCTGCAAATTGTTCACCCCATTCCACTAAGCCTACTAAATCACCTGGAGGTGTCCCAGTTAAGCAGAACTACAATCCCTATTAAGTGGCACTCATTGCCACTAAGCATCGTTGGACTTACATAATTTCCCTTGTAGATGTCTGGATTAAGTGGTTTTGCCAACTAAGCACCTCCTTTTTCTGATTCAGCGGAGCGTACTGAATCGTACGTATTTTACTGCTTTATATACTTCAAGTAGCATGAAAACTGGCTGGTTTTGTGGAAATTAAAATACAGTTTATCTGTTGCACAAATTTTCAATACACGTGAGCTCCCAATGCATGTGGAATATATTTCATCCCATCTATATATACAGTCTTGCATTATGTATATAGTGGTTTTCAGAGAGCAGCGAACAGCCTTGCCATGCACTTAACCTGGTCTGATAACATTCTTATGAAACAGAAATCATAAGCTGAACGTTGGAATAATGTCAGCACACAAAGGGAGGGGAAAATAAATAAATAAAGAAAACCCAAACCCAGGCACCTTGAAGCAAAGCTCTGAGAAACAGCCTGTCTCAATGGAAAAATCCTAAGGCTGGTGCATTTGGCTGCTTTCAGCGCGGAGTTCAGCGAGTAATGCCTCTTTCATTGGACACTCAAAGCTCTAGAGTCACATCTGTGTGTGCTGGCGCGCGATTGGCACGCCGCTCCCGCTGATGAAAGCTGAAGAAATGGTGCCAACCCACAGGGAAAAAGCATGGCTTTCAGGATTTTTTTCCTTTCTTTCCTTTTGCTGTGAGTATTCTAATAGAGTGCCAAGGCCGTGAAAAGGGCGAGCAGACACAAGTTTTCTTTGGAGAACGAGGGGAATGGCAGGAGAAGGGGTAGAGGAGGGAAAAGGCATGTTGTTTGAAAGCTGAACCTGTCACAGGGTTCTTTCCTTTTTGATGATAACAGAACAGGTCAGCAATGATCTGGACCATGGAAAGCAAGAGAAGGTTTGCCTTCGACTTCTACGGAGGCAGCTTCAGTCCCTGTGCCTCTGTGTGGCAAGCACACACAGCCCCAGCTCCAGGTGTGAATGTGCCCAATTTTCAGAATGTGGAATCACAGAATTGTTTAGGTTGGAAAAGTCATTTAAGATCATCGAGTCCAACTGTTAACTGAGCACTGCCAGGCCCACCACTAAACCATGTCTCTAAGTACCCACACCTACACGTCTTTTAAATACCTCCAGGGATGGCAACTCCACCACTTCCCTGGGCAGCCTGTGCCAGTGCTTGACAACCCTTTCAGCGAAGAAATCTCTCCCAATATCCAGTCTAATAAAATCTTTACAAGTTGCTTCCTCTTCAAGTGAGGCAGATCAAGCACTCATAGGTTTCTAGACTCACACTTTTGACCCAACGAAGCATTTAGGCACTGACAAATTAGGGGTTGCCAAGCCCAACATCCACCACTTGGTCCCAAGAGTCCTTACAGCTTTGTGGTGCATGCCTTGGTTCCTTTATCAACAGATGGGAAGACCTGGAGGCCTCGGGATTTCGCTGGTGAATCTTTTGTGGCTCATGGTTAAAACAGGAACTCCATCGCCTTTATTCAGCATGGCCCAGACAACACATACTTCCATTTTTCTCCATCCTTTCCTAAGATTACTCAAGGAATACTGTGTAGATAGGTCAGCCTATACCCCAAGAGATGAAGACTAGGTCTAAACTCTATCCAGGAGATCATGAATAGGTTAGAGACATGCTTCATTTCTAGGTAGGCTCAGATTAACAGGAATTGATGCTATAGACACACAGTTAGAGTTCTAAAAATAGGGTTAATCTGGGAATAAATGCAAGACCCAGGGCTCTACTCTTCTGCTGGAGCAGAGGCTGCAAATTGTTTGAAACCCAGGTTTCAAAGACGGTTCCCTAAACATCAAGTGGAAAGCAGAGTCGGGAAAAGAATACACAGCCTACATCTCTAGGAAAAGGACTACCAGAAGAAAAATTGCACATGATTCATGAGGTCAGGTCTCAAGGTGGTTTTACAGTGCCTTCACAGGGGAGGATTCAAGTAGAATGAACAAACAAATATAATAAATAAATAAACAGGAATTGCAGCAGGACTGACATTTCAGCTAGCCTCATTCTCATGCTTTGTAATAATTAAATCTGTTCCTTTTCTTTAATTAGCCTAGTGTCTCATTAGAGCAGTTCACTGCCATGTCTTTATTTACTTGATTATATCTCCTCCACACCTTTGCCTTCCCTCATTCACCTAATCTTAACATCTCTCTTTTCCTTCCCTTAAAGCTCTTTATTTTAACGCTTTGATGTTACATTGGCTTCCCCTCCACGTGCTTTGTTTAAATGAAAAACAAAGATAGAAAATCTATACACAAAACAGAAGTAAACTACTTCTTGACAAATCAAGCTTTTAAAAAGTCAGGAAAAGCAGATTTAAAGATGAAAGCTCATTCTTAACCCAGCTTCCTTCTTCAGAGACCTTAATATGATCTCTTTATGTAACTGTTTGCCAATTAATTCAAAATATAATGCAAGCTGCAATTTCACATAGAGACATGCAGTCATTAGGTTTGTGGAGAGTATATAGTTTTCAGACTTGAATTGATTTTTAAATCTCATTGAGATGTACAGAACAAGACATCTCTTAAAGACATCAATTGTCCAAACAACCACTGTTTAAATCTAGAAATTTACAAGAAACAGATGTTTGTCACACGAGTGGAAAGCAGAATTACCCTAGAAGAATAGTATCAATGTTTAATTGTAGAGCAATGACAAGCTCTGTTGTGTTATGACCTACATATGGAGAAAACAGCAGTTCATCATCACAGAGCTGCCTTTCTCAACACGTTGCCAAAGCTTACAAGCAGGGACCACGTCCCATGCTACGAGAGACCAGATTCTGGAATATGGAAGGTCATAACCTCTAAAAGTTGCTGTGGGCACTTGTTATCATTTCATCCTCTTGAAGATGCCCTTGCATTGGACCTACTGTACGAGGACACATGGCTTTACAGGTAGATACGTACCTAAAACTAGCCAACTGAACACAGGAACATGAAAGTTCTTTCCCACCAATTCTGCTTGAGAAATAAACATCTTAAACTGAGGAGATGGTAAGTGCAGGGACAGAAGTTTCACAAGCACCATTTGAAAGGTATTTCTGATTTCATACCTAGAAAGTGACACCATCCCGAAGCTGTTCAGCTGATCCTTCACACCGTAGCTTGCTGGCATACTGAAATACAAGGAAAGATAACAAGAAGTCAGAAGCTGTGGAATACGTTACTAAGGTTTACTGGCACGTGTTTCAGGTACCCAGAGTATTCATTAAACAGGAAAGGGTTTAACTGAGCTCAACAGATTTAATTTTCAATGATTCCTGAGTGGAATCAAGAGTCCAAACCCTGATGCCTTTCAAATCTTTCTGCTCCTGACTTACTGAAAGTGGTTCAAAGTCCCTGCCCTGCTGTACCTCCAGCTGAAGCACTGTTACTGAGCAGCGATACTCCAGCAACATGCTGCAGACGCAGCCCAAGACCCCATCAAAAATGGAGTCACTGCCTGGGGTGGGGGGGAGGGGGAGGGGGAAGAGATAGATGTGCAAATCCTGGTAGAAACCAAATATCCCCTGCATTTTTCACATGTAAATCGCCTGAAGCATCGAACATATTCCCATGGTGTCATATTTAACAGGACTGGGTAGGAAGATGGCCAGAACCTTTCTCAGGTACATTGCAGTACACACTGATTAGCTTCCAAGTGAGCCCTCCTCTGGAAGTCTCGTGTTTTAGAAATTCCTACCCACGTATTTTTGTCATATCAATTAAATGCATTAGTGGATAGAAAATTAACACTAAAATAAACTGCCAGTTGAGCATTATCACCCATAGGAGACCATACAGCTCTGCAAGCATAAAGACAACCCTCAGACTCTACTACAGTCTCCAAGTATGTAATACAGACCTTATGTTAGGAAGGGTGCAATAATATGTCTGCAGATAGAGCTCTGAATGTGGTAGGACTCAGACTTCTTACGCCACCAGACCTTAGGTGACCTCAGCCAAGTGGAAAATTAAAAATAAGCTCAAAAGTAGACTGACAACGAAAGCACATTGACAATGAGAGAGGGGGCACAGCACGGAAAAAGCAGAACTAGGAAAGCACGTCGCTATTGCATGAAGTGGTTAACTTTTGGTCAACCAGTAGAAAAGGAGCAGTAGAGAAAGCCTGTTACACTAGCAGCATGGGGTCAAGACACAAGACAGAAACCCTGGACTGTGGCCCAAACACACTCTGTCCTTGAGCCAGGAGAGGGCCAGGGGTTATGGTACATCCTAGGTACTCTACTCTGAATGTAGGGATCAGGGTCTAATAACAAACACCCAAATGCAGTTGGGTGTGCTCTGACCAAGTCTCCACACTCCTTTGGCCACCCTGTTGTTACGCCAACACCTCGGTGTGGATGGCAAACACCTATTGTACAGGCACTCACCACTTGGACTTTTATCTCCTAGTACCAGACCAGACTTCTCAGGGTTTTTCTCTTCCAAGATGTGACATCTCACCAGCTGAGATAGAGGATCAGGAAAAGCTGAGTGCTCAGCTGCAACCCAGCAACATTCCTCTCTCTGGGAGAGCACGACATGCTGCGGTGAGACGGGACCCGAGCTGCAGCACAGAGCTCTGGGTGTTCTTGCAGACCAAGACTCTTCTCTCAGAACAGCTACAGCTGGCTCACAAGGTAGGAGAGCAGCACGGGGCAGCAACACTGCACTGCAAGTGTATGAGACACCAGTTTTTTGACTTCAGGAAGTGAGACAGCTCTGAGCTTCACATTCAATGCACGGGACCAGGAAAGTGGCAAGGAGGTGCTCTTGGTGAATGGACACTGGCATACAGCCTTAGACCTGGTTCAGAGAGCATCTGGTGACATCCCAAAATCTGATGTGTTAGAGGTTATGGAAAAAATCAAGTCAGCAAAACCTGTAACAAAGATGACAATACAGATGGTTTCCTCAAGAGTCCCAAATAATCAGGATCCTGACCCTCTCCTCTTTACTCAGACAAAACGACTGAAGAATTTCCTCTGCGACAGAGCGTGCTGGAAGCCTGCCCAGGCCCACCACGGCTCCATCCCAGTAGTTTAGTGCAGAGCCCCTGGTGCTATTCACAATCAGGAAAGTGAATTCTATAGCCCCCTGCTTCCCCTGGCCCCGCTGGCAGCCAAATTCCTACGCTGCCATTATGCAAATCCAGCTCAGCCCCCTACTCCTTAGCTCTATGTAATATTTTATTGAGCTCTTGTTTCTCTAGGACAGTACAGAAAACATCACCTATTGTCTCAAGCCACAAAGGAAAATACTCCTGTCCTCACAGATGAGTTCTGCAAGCACATGCTTGCACCTCTTTCACAGCAGCACACTCTCACGATGTCTGGTACACCAGACTATAACCAAGTGTGCTTCCCGAACTGATGTTCCCATTAGGCACTGCCCCAATTGTGGGTTCTCCACCTGACAATCAGCTTGTCCAAAACCCAATGCCATCCACTCATCAGCCCATCACAGTTTATAGGCACCTGCATTCCCTGCAGATGGAGTTTTGTGACTGAGGTCTAAAAACATATATCCTACGGGTCTGAACACACATATCCTATGGGTCTAAACACATATACCCTACGGCATCAGACTCTGCCAGGATCCTCTATCAACTCCAGGAGCCAGCGTGTGCATCCAAAGCAATTACAGAAGCACAGCTCGTCGAGGCAGTTCACTGGTGTAGCAACATTTTATTTCTCCCACCTGACAAAATAAAAAGCAGGAGAGAATTATTTGTCAGCTCAATCCCTGTGTTAATCTAGTTGCAAGTATAATGTGATTTCCCTCCTGCCCCAGTAGTAGGTATTGCAACACCTTACATATGGATCATTTTAATCTAATATAATCTGGCTGGCTAGAAAGAAGGTTTCCCTCCACCACAGCTGCTTGTGATTAATGCTAAATATACATGCCAAGCTTCAATCAGCAAGAGCGTGCATCTTAGCTAGCCTGTTTTTGGTAAATCAACAGTAAACCCTATAAAATGCAGAAGATGCTGCAAAGCTTTTACATGCTTAAGTTATCTCCAGCTTTTTTTCAAGTGCTTGCTCTGTTTGCCATTTCTAATGTATCATGATCTTTTCTTTAAGCAAAATTGATTTCAAAGCTGCTGATCACAGAAGATGTGTCACCTCACCTTTACAAATAACAAACCGTGGGCAAATACTCATTAACTGTTTTGTCCTCTTCATTTTACATTCACTTACTGCAAGCTTCAACAAGAGGAGAAGCATTTCTGTTGAAGCTAAGATCAAGCACATATGTTATAATAAAAAACACAAAGCCAATAAACGATAGCTTTTAAAATCATTATTAAATACAAACACGTATTCTTATTTTACTATAATTATCAAACTAGGATTATATTAATCTTGTATATTGCTTCCTTTCACAGCGAATTAAATTATGTAAAAAGTCTCCCACTACTATTCTTACCCAGCAAGAAACATTTTAATTGTAAATTTGCCTTTTGGAGTCTTTAAATTACACACACGCACATAAAAAAAGGCCAGTACTATGGATACTGTGTATCCACTAATCTGTAAATAGACTCCCAGTCCAGGACTCATCTCTGAAATGTGGCATCAATTGCACAGGCTCCCATTTAGTTTTAGTTGAATAAAGCCATACTAGATACGCAAATAACATCAAACTTGCCGGATTAGAAAGGGGCACCTCGTACTCTAAATCATGATTGTCAATCAACACCCAGGATTAAGGGATATAGTTTAAAAACCTAAAAGCAAGCACTTCCTTTTAACTTCTGCCTACTGTGCATTTTGGATTATCGCCCAGAAACAGCATTACTTGAAACAAGGCTGCCTCCCTTCTACCATCTCAGGGAAATGCACCTTTACCAGCTGCTGCTACCTCTGTTTGGGGGGAAGGAAAGAGGAAAGGAAAAAAAAAAAAAAGTCTCAGCAAAGCATACAATTTAGATTTGAGATCTACTGCTGACCGTGATTATATTTATAACTCGCTTTTCACAGAAAAATGGGGGGTTATTTTTGGCTTAATAAGTGCTTTCTGAACACAGTCACCATTCTTATCGCAAAGATGTAAGGCAGTTAAAAACCAGAGCAGCTCCTCTATTCTTACACAGAACTGGCAGCTGGCCTGAATCACTGCCTTTCACAGGAAGGGTTTTGAGAGAATTACTTGGAATGCATTTCATCGTGTTTCCTAAAACCAGAGCAATACCCCATGGATAACTCTGCCTGCCCTCCTGCGCGCAGGACAGTTGACATTCCTGCTCTGGACCCCACCTCTCCCTCCGCCACCTTTTCCTATGTTCTTCCCGGCTGAGCTATGAGACGCTTCGGCAAAGCTGGAGTTGTCACTTCGAAAGTCTCTCGTCCTGGGAGAGGGAGATTGGGTCAACAAATGTTAACGTTGAACATGTATGCCCGTTCTACAAACTGAGGTCAGGATCAGGTCATGAGCTTGGAGTGGTTTATGGGAATACTTAACAGAACTTGGCCGCTCTGTTTGGCCTGCCCAAAACAGGGAGGTTGGACTAGATGATCTCTGAGGTTCCTTCCAGCCTATGCCATTCTATGATTCTATGATTCTCTAGCTCATCACTTAGTACCTGATTTTCCAGGCAAAGAGATACGTGATTTTCCTTATTTCATGTAAAACTCCTGGGCTTTTGCTTATTTCTGCTCAACAGCTGCTATGCCAACTGATGTGCCTGCATATGCAAAGTATATGGAGAGCTGGACACAGATGAACAGTTGTGGGGCTCAAGTGTGTGCAAATTCAAGGAAGGAGGCAGAAAGGGAAGCTGTCTACGCCAACATGGCCCTGTCTGCTCTCTCTGAGGACATTTCCAGCTGTGGTTCTGTGCTTCCACTTCTTTGGTTTCTGGCGGTGACAACAGCAGACATCCCATCATTCACATCCATCCTCGCAGACTGAGCGAGCATTTGCAGAGCACTATGGTGTGCCACAGGAAGGCACACACCCATCAGAGTTATTCAGGCACGTAAAGCCTCTTCAAAACCGTGGGATTTAAACACCCTGGTGCTTTTGGGGGTTTGAGTTTCTAAACTGGGTGTTGCAGTGTTGAGTCTACTCAGCTTTCCATTGCAGATAGCTCAAATGTCCTAGGAGGTGGTCCTCCAAAAGCAAAGGTTTCTTCCTGTTTATGAGTGTGTGTATCTCCCCTTCTCTCTCTGTATGTACTTATATTTACACACAGATGTACACATATGCTTCTAACATTTTTAAACATATGCTATGTACTACAGTCAAGCACTAAGGGAGAAGAAGACAACTGGAAGAAAATAAATTATCATCACTGCCATCCTATTCTACAAAAATAAGAGTAAACCAACTTCCATAGCTAATCAATTTTTTTTTTCCCTAAATCAATATTTTTGGAATATCCTTATCATCAGGATGCTCACCAGAATTTGGGAACAAGGGTCATATCCTCAGATGGTATACACTGTCACAGCTGCATGGACTTTGTCTGCACTTCCGCAGTCTAAAGGAGTCGATGATCTTGCCCCTAAGGTACAGTTTATGGCTACATATGATTAAAGAAAATATACACTGGTTCTTTAAGCAAGAAGGGGAAAAAACTCAGCTAAGGCTAATCTTATCAACATATAACCTTTTAATCAGATTATTAAAACAACATGTTAATTTATGAAAAGTTCAGCATTCTATTAAATTGCAAACAACGTAGTGAATTGCAACCCAACAGGCTGCTTCATTGAATTCATGCAGCCACTCCTGGCAAAGGCATTTCAAATTTGAACTTAATTAATATTCCTACTCCTGGTTTCCATAGTTTCTTTTTAAACATGAGTACCAGCAGAAACTGGCAGTAACTTTATCCATATTCTCAATAATAACCCCCCTCTCGCTGTCAATATGTATGAAAGGAAAAATTTTTTGCATACTCTAAACAGCCTGCCATTTTCCTGTCTTTTGTCAAAAATATGTTGGCAACTTTTTCCTTCTTTTTTTTGCTTACACAGCTTAAGATGCTTAACTGTTTCTCTGCTTGAGTTTCAAGCGAGGCACCTTCCCTCCTTTGTGTATTGGAGAAGGAGATCAGTAGCCATGCTCCTCCAGCCTCAGATGACAGACACATTGAAAAAGAAAATTAAAAAAAAAAATATAGGAAAAAAAGAAGATGTTTTACTTGCAGAATCATGTACTTAAGTGGCTAAAATTCTTGGGGAAGTGTTTCATATTTTCCTTCTTTGCCCAAGAACTTCAGAAATGGCTAGTGCCCATCTTGAAACAAGGATTTATCATTGTTAATACACTTTAAAGTCCCCTTTACAAAAGGGGACTGCCCTTCATACAAGCAATACCTGAACCAGCCTATATACCAGAAACACAGACCAAGGAAGCCTCGCTCCCTCAATGGACAGAAAGACAGAGAGAAGCACACAGCAGGATCACACTTGGGCAAGGAAAAGGATGGAAGAGACGTTTCTGTCAGCGCCCCACTGCCACAGGAATTTTTCTGGAGGGCAAAACTCCCACTCTGCAACTTCACGTCGCTTCCCCCTTCTGCACGATGTGGCCCCAAAACACATCTTCCACTGTCACACAAGCCTGTTATCTGAACAAACCCCTCATTCACAGTATCCAAGCCTGTATCCTCTGATTTCTGGGAAGGATTCTTTGCCTTTTGTGCTGGGACAAAAGAAACATAAATATCATTCAGGAGGGTACCCATAGAGCAGAGTCCCCATGAAGAATTTCAGGTAAAAATCTGCATAACAAATCCATCCCAAGCTCCATGCTGCGACAGGACACTGTAATAAAAATTAAACCCTCAAGCCTGGGAAGCAGTTGCCTTTGGACCACTGTATTCAATGTCTCTGTTTTCTCCGGCCGAGCAAACCCCAATTATTTCAGCCAGTGGCCTCACTCGCAAGCCTAGTTGACCGGCTAAGCTTTAAACTAGGTGTGACTGAGGCGATGCTAGCTGGCAGGTGGAAAACCTGGTGAGAACTAGAGAAGGGTTGTTACCGAAGGATTGGAGATTTATTCCAGTTCCTAATCCACTAGCCCTACAGATTGTGCTTTTCTAGAAGGCCACTTAATGGCAACAATTAAGGCACTTTTCAGCCCTTACCTGCTAGAGGACTAGCTGTTCCCATAATGTACACATCCTGGGATGCCTTGCACATCACCTCCATAACAGACTTCACAATTTCCTATGTTAGAGACTATAACTAAAGCTTTTTCCTAAACTGAAACCAGTGTGTAAGCTTAGGGTCTCACCATAGATATATCCAAGCTGATTCTTCTCTCTGAATTTCTAGGGGTGAGGTTTTTCAGCTCATTAATCCATTTTAACCAAATGCGGCAGAGGCACAGACAATTAAAAAAATTATGCTCCAATAAATTCTGTGCAAAATATCCAGTGCAAAGGTCAGAAATACAAATTAGTGCCTTGCTAAAACAAAGGCTACAGAGCAAGCTCAGCAGGAGTTTGCTGTTTCTCCCATCTGTTGACCCATCGAAATGTGCAAACTGGTGTCTGGATAGCACATATATTAATATATGAGAGATATGGGAGATGTTAATGCATTTCTCACAAAGATCCACAATGCAGACGGCCACTCATCCACCCAGAAGTTGACGGACACAGCATAGCACGATATCCAGAGTGCTTTAAGGGAGTCTGAGAAGTCTTCAGGGGGAAGAACCTGTTGGACATTATTCCTCAGAAAAGTAGACTTGGTTTACTCCACTGTTCAAAGAGCAACCTCTACACAGAAAAGCAATTAACACCTCCATGACAAAACAGGACTTAGATACAATCAGCAAAGATGCAATCAACAAAGCAGCCTTCTGCACCTTCTTTCCAGGGCTGTTAAACCCAGCCCGTTAAACCCATTGTTCTTCATAGGCTGAATTCAATGCTGACCCTGCTTTAAAAAAAGGGGGGGTGGACCAGATGACATTCTGAGGTGCCTTGCAATCTGAATTACCCCGTGTCTGTCATATACCTAGCAATACAAGCACTAAGACCTAGACTTGTCATACAGCTAAGCACAGCCACAGCTGAACTGGCCAGTTACAAAGGTTGGACTACAGAAAAATCCAGATCAGTAAAGATTAAGCTCACATATGATAAGCCGGCTCAGTGAGTCTATGCATACTCTCAACAAATACAGGAGACAGAAAGTTGATGCCATGATGGGACTCATCAAACATTAAACACAATAAGGCAACCTTGGGCTGGTCAGGACCAACATTTCATCCCATCGAGGCTGATGTAAACCGCAATTTCCAAGATTTTGCGGAATAAGACACCTGCCTTCAGGGTACCACAGCACAAAAAGGTGGTCTTTCATCCTGGTATTCCAAATTCTTCTGGTTTATGGAGTTGAATCAACTAGGGTCTGTTAGTACCTGCCTCCTGTGTCGCCAGACGGGGATACTCAAAGCCACCTGTGAACCAGGAGGGGACAAGATGACAAGCAACTGCTAGACTGACAAAGATCCTATTCTTGGAATAGTTCCTGTCTATCCTGCCAAATATGCCTTGGCTGAAGAGTGTGTGGTGGTTTGGGAGGAGGGATAAAGAGCAGGGAGGGAGTACTGAGGATCTGAAGGTAGGCCCCAAGGCAGAGTCAAAAGAGAACGGCAGGTCAGATGGAAGAGGAGAGACTGAGCATCTGAAAGATCTCCAGCCAAACTCAGGATTTTCTGAAGAAGATAAATAATTTCTTCTTGATATTGGTGGTAGCCTTCAGCTTCAGGGACTCTCAAAGTCCTAACCTGAAGGAATTGGTCTAAATAAAAAAAAATAATAATAAAAAAAATTGATCAGGAAGGCCAGGTGGTCCTTCAATAGGACAAAAAGATGTATTGTGGCTCACAGCTCATAACACAGAGAAGGGCAGACATGATGGCTAGAAATAACTTTTTTTCCTGTGCAACAATGAAAGCTATCTCATTCTTCAGCTCCCTTGGGAAGGGCAGCAGACATTATTTCTGTTACAAGCATTAGCTAGAAGATGGATTATGGAAAACAAGAGGGTAAAAGTAGTGCGGGCGTATGAGGGCAGCACATCAGCAGAGCCCTGCATGAAGCAGGCAGACACGAGGTGCACCCCAGCAGACTTTCAGAGGAGCTCTGAAATATCAAAAAGCCCGAGAAGCTACTCAGACCATCACCAGCACTGCAGAACTCCACCTACGAAGGAAGGTTGACAGTGTTCAGTGTGGAAGAAGAGATCCAGGATTTAAGGACAATGGAAGAAAATCTATTTCTACAAGGAACCAGTGATGGAACAGATGGATGGCATCTGTAGATTGTCTAAATTGTACAGTACCTCATTGTGCAATCTTGGGCAAACGCACAATCATCAGGCAACCAAACAGTCAGACAGCAGCTGTCACTCATGCAGGCAGAGCGAGGATCCAAGTGGGAGCAAAAGGAGAGGGCCTGTTCTTCTCTGCCAAGGACCAGCAGGTGTGGAAGGAGATGGATGCCAAGCAGAAGGGAACCAAGCTAGAAGAAAACTCATTTTGTTTGAAGTTAGCCAGTGTCAGATTAAAGAAATCAAAGACTTGTTCAGAGTAAAGCAAAGAGAAATAAAGGAAACATTTTTCAGATTTCATTCCAAGCCTTTTGTCCAGTTTAACCTCTTTTCTCTTGTTCCTCTATTTGCTAGTTTTCTTCATCAGTCGCAGCAGAATGCCTCCTCCAGAAGAGACTCATTCCTTGGCTTTGAGATCGCCAGAGTTCAAGATCAAAACAATTTAGGAAGCTGAGTTTTCACGCCTGCACCACCATCTACAGTAATACACTTCTTCACACAGCACTGTCATTGGAGATAAATACATAAGCATTGCTGTGCCAAAGCAGCCAGTTACTGTACAGTGTTCATAAAGACAACTGCTAAACGCTGAAAGGCAGTATTTGCCTGCTATCAAAATTCTCTGTTCTCTAGTCTACCACCAGACTTCCAAATGAAACAAAATCAGCTCTGGATCCTTCCATTTGCCAGGGAAAAAGAAATCCAAGGAGCCAAGCAAGCTGAAAGGGCTGAACCTGTTACAGACAGTCTTCAGGGGTCAAAATAACAAGTTTCAGTGGGCTTCCTTAACCTCTACAAGTAGGTGAGGCTACTTTTCAGGCATCTCATTTTAGCTGGTCTGAGTAAGTGGCTTACATGCCTTTGTAACTGATGGAGCAACAGAGAATCTTTTAGGAAGCAAATCATCTGTCCCACTTCAGTCCTCTGCCAGCATAAATCAGACTTTGGATTAGCTCCCTTCTCTCTTAGTTCATGATATAGAGAGCCTACATGGCTATCACAGTACATGTTTAAACTCAGAGAATGAGAATTTGGTGTTATCAGTCCCCCATGATGTTACCATGCCTTGAGAATGTTCCACTTTTGCCTCTTTTGGCTCCAGTTACACCTTGCATGGCAGTGCAGTGTAGCTGTGTTGTCTTCCACAACCTTGCTCTGTTCCATTTTCCCCTTGGAATCCACATATTCGAAAAATAACACTCCACTACGTTAAAACAAAACATTTGAAAAAACATTATGTGACTCTCCCCTAGCTTCCTCAGTACATCTAGTTCTTTCTATGTCTACTTTATACAAAGCAAGTTCTGCTTCAGGATGAGAGCCACTTCTTGTCTTTTATGGCATGAAGAAATTTGCTGACACTTAAAATTACAGGAAAGCACTCTTCAATTCAAAGTTCGAGACAAGTGTAAGAGTGTATCTGACAGCATGCTATATAACTAGTGCAATTTTTTAAATCGAGTTGACAGCATCTTACAAGTTTCTGAGAGTAAAGGGCAGACATTTCCTGAGCCTACTTAGAACCTTATTCAAGTCCTGGAAATAAAGACCCAAGATGAACTCTCTTTCTTAGCTGATATTGCTGTTGATTTCTGCCCTCACAACACAACTGAACAGCTGAGCACTAAGCACTCCCGTGGAATCGTTATTTTCTGCCTTCTCTTTTTAAGCTCGGCCCCTAACGTTGCTAAATGTACCATTTTTACATGAAACAAAACAGAAAACTGCCCACCATCCTGTTCGTTACCTCATACAGTGGGTCTGAATTGAAAACACCAACGTGGAGAGAATTACGCGTTGCACAAAGAACAGCTCGGGTTTTCTCAACGTGCGCGGTGTCTTAAACGGGAAATAAACTCTGTTTTGGATCACATCGCTGCCCCACGAGGCATATCTCGCTGGTGGTCTGATCTCAGGGCATGTTCTAGAATAATTTCCTAGAGGGAAGCTGACAGCTCTTTCACACCCTTCCCCTCCTCCCTACACACAACAAGCAGTACTATTCTTACAGGATTGTTATTTATCAAGACCAAATAAAGTAATTTCCTTTAGAGAAAAGTGCCTTTGCAGTCTAAAGACTTCAAAGGGATCTTTGTCCATCCCTGTAGGGACTACCACCACCTTGGACACACATTTTTTGGTCTCCAAAAGCCAGTTTAACTTATTTTCAGATTTCCAGAAAAGAGGTCTTTTTTGTTGCGAAACAAATGCACCACCTTAGCACCTACCTCATCAAAAAAATTGTTACCAGCTAAACACGCTCCACTGTCTGCTACGAGTTATACACCAGTCATGGTAGGTTTTAATTTGATTAGTGATTGGGCTAAAAGCAGCTAAATAAAAACTATAATGCCCAAGAGCCACTTAGACTTGTTCAGACACTTTAAATACCAAATCCCTTCAGCAATATAACATTATCTTTACAGACAAAACTGAGTTTAAAAGTACAAATCTAATTGATCTCAAGTGCATTGGAATTACTATATTTAGGCATTGGATTATGTACTACAGAAAGCCTCATGCTATGTAAGCAACAAAACTAATTGTGGAAAGACAAAGGTATGTGTCTAACGTGCTTATGGACTTTTAAAAATTCATATTTCCATTGAAGCTGGCAAAGTTACAGCTGCTCACACCAGCAGTGAATTTGGCACAACGCCCTATACGTTGAGCAAACATAAGCTGGCTATTTCTGG
The DNA here is from genome assembly GCF_000703405.1 of Apaloderma vittatum. Taxonomy (NCBI): domain Eukaryota; kingdom Metazoa; phylum Chordata; class Aves; order Trogoniformes; family Trogonidae; genus Apaloderma; species Apaloderma vittatum. The sequence continues at coordinate 85,945 of NW_009733443.1, forward strand.
TCTCCTTCAGAAGACCTGGACTTCAAGCCCTGCCTCAAAATTACTATTTAAGGCTCTCACTGTTGCAGGAAGAAGAAAGCAAATTAAAAAACCAGCAAGTTGATTCTCAACAGCAAAGAAAGACTTTTTTTTTTTCCTTTAGTCTCAGCTAGGGGGTCAGTTCATATAGCCATTTATGGCAGATGCTCAGACACCACAGAAGGATGCCATTACACTTTTAAAGAAGCTTTTCAAGTGCAAGACACCATTTCAGAATAAATAAGTTGCCTAGACAAGAGGAAGGAGCACTGCATCCCCACAGCCACTTCCGAGATTATTATATATCAGCACGTACTAAAAAAATGACACAAAAAGGGAGATTCACGAGTCCGGCTGAACTCATGTCTGGCTGGACAAGGAAGTTATTTTAAAGTCTTTGGATGGATGGATGGATAAATTCTACTGCACGCAACTCAGCTGCCTGCCTGCAGACAGACATCCCCTGCAGGGAAAAGCAACAAAATCCATTTTTTTTCCTGAATACAAACCCGTATGTGCATCTCAGAAGAAAGCAACTGTCAAGAAACACTTGCAGACAACATGATGCAAGACAGCCCTGTAAAACTTAGGGGTTCACCCCATGTCGCACTTTCTGCTCAACATGGGATTTTTCCAGTGACAACACAGCCCAGAGCTGAGTCTCTGCTCTCGATTCTCCTTCATAGAAGGAGATAGATTCACTGGTTAAACAAATTAATTTCACTTTCAGAGGCTTCCAGAAAAATGCATTAAAAGGAAAAAACAACAGCCAACATAGCAGGAGCCAAAATAAGCCTTAAAATTAAAAAAGCTAACAGTGATCTTCAGTTAATTCAGGAAAATCCACAGAGGGAATCCACCTATTAAGCACCTAAAGTGAGTTTATAACCCAGTGTTAATACAAGGGGCTGGGCTGGGTCTTGGAGGTCTCATTTCAAGTTGTTTCACAACAGGCTAGGGAGAGGAAGAATGGATCTGGATCAGAAATCCCACAGAAGAGCAAAAATCCTTCTAGGCAGAAGGGCGGTGGTATTTTTTTTTAATGAGAAATTAAAAACACACACGCTGGGAAACAAAGTTAAGTTAAATCTAGCCCAGCTTTACACATTTTAACAATTCACTCTACTGTCTGTAGAACACAGCAATATAAATATTGCTATCTCTGTTAAAATGAATTATTGACAATTTTAATACATGTTGCACAGTACATATTAATATAGAAAAATACATGTTATCAGCAGTGCAATGTTGACCATGTACTAATCCATTCCACCTGCTCAAATATTAGTGCAAATAATTATATATTTGTAATGCATCATTGCTGTCTAGTTCGAATCTCTGCCTCCAGAATAAATGTCTCTCCTCTGAAGTTGTTTGCTATTATGAGTAAAATGTTATATATTCATACTCAAATTGACTTTGGGTGGATAAGTAAAATGAGTAACCTTCAAAAATCCACTCACCTAAGACTTAGCAAGTCATTTTAAAGAACTGTTTACCGTTAAATGAATGCTATAAAAATTTTTCAAACACAAGCTCATGCTGGCTGGCTTCTCTACAACACTCTGACACCACACGGCAAAACTGCGTAGAGTTCAAACCGATCACCTTCAACCAGCACCACCAAGGGGAACCTCAACCACGTCTTCCAGCAGGAGCTATTTACCCTGACACCGGGCAGTTTGCCTCCCCATGAACCGATTCTGGGGACGACATCTCTCCACAGTCTCATCTTTCTTTTCAGACACAGAGTTGGCCTTGATGAGGCCAGAAACTTGGTAGAACAACAGCTCCTGTCCCCAACAGACTGATGATCAAAATGGGAAAAGCAGAGGTACAAGCAAGACACCGCGAGGGCTCGGTGGTGCCCTTGCCTAGAAGTGAAGTTGGGACAGGGCTGAGCAGGACAAGGGCAGTCCTGAGCTTCTCATGAATGAGGCAGCGTTAAGGTGAACAAATGGCAAGGGAAGAGTGCGGTGCAAGCAGCCAGCTGACAAAGACATGAGGAGCAGAAACAGCCCTCAAAATTTACAGAGCCCCACGCTGCACACAAAGTGGAGGAACGAAAAAGACCGTCACCTCTTAGTCTGTTCTGTTCTGGCTAAATCCAGGTTTGAGAACAACAAAACACAGCACGAGGCAGCTTTTAGCAACAGCCACTGCTGCTGTGATGCTCGTCTCCCAAAAGAGCATTTGTTTCTTCACACTCTGGCTCCAGTAGCCCCATGGACAATTCTGTTTTCCAGTGAAAGAACAGAGAGAAGCTTTAACACTTCAGGAAGAAAAAAAAAAAAAAAAAGTAAAGTAGAAACTTTAAAAGAGTATTGTATATTAGAAGATTAGCTGAACATGTAAGCACCTACAGCTGTGGGTCTCATGAGATGGTTACACGTGCTCTAAAGTTACATTACTGGGGTGGAACAAATCTGATCCCGTGAGGATGACAAATTATTGCTCAGAGCTACTGGACCTTTTCAGATGGCCTGCACAGGACAAGCCAAGAACTCTTGTGCAGCACAGCGGTCACCCAAAAGCCTCGCACTACTCTGCTAGTTCAGGGAAGACCATGCGGAACCACAGATAGGCAGAGACGAGAGACTATGGGGAAGGTAGAGCAATAAAGGAAAAAGGAGGTGAAGCTCTCCTCCTACCAGGCTACGTATGTATGAAGAACCACTAGATAATATGTAAAGGTCCCCTAGAAGCTGTGCTGCAAAGGTAAAGGTTTCTTTCTCTCTGGTAGTGGGGTAACAAAGGGGAAGGGAAAGCACAATTCTGAGCCCTGGAAAGGAAAACAGGCCACAGGGACGTAAAAGCTAATAGAATAAAAGTAGAAACCAAAGCTTCCACACACACTAAGGGCTGTATTGACACAGAGTAAGCAGTGCCCCACACAAGAGAAAAGACGACAGGCAAACACAGCTGCTTCCCCACTCTAAGATAAGCATAAGACATGATATAGAAAATTCCTACCACCAGAAGAAATTAGAATGGAGGGGAAAAAAAAGACCAGCAAAGCAGTGAAGATGAGTGGGCAGATCTGACTCCCTCCCCTCCTTAAAACAGGTGTAGAAACACCAGGAAACAAAAAACAAACAACGTGCCAGCCTCGATATCCCAAGAGAAAATAGTCCAATGTAGACAGCAAAACAGAAATCTGTCCCCACTTAAAACCAGCATAGAGGTGGTGGTGGTGGAAATAATGCCTGGAAGCCAATATCCAGGAGAATATGACGACAGGAAAGGTGCTCCTACCTTCCAGTTGTCCACTCGAAGAGTAACTTTTGGTGTTGGTGCCTGGCTTATCCTCCCTACTGCTCCTGGGACAAGAAGTGCAAAGAGCTGCTACCGGCATCTAAAATGAGACAGATAATTATCTAGGTATCTGCTTCCTTCAGATAGGAAAAGCCATCACCACAGCCTGGTTCCCCTGTCCCTGACCAGTTCAACTCAAGTGCTAATGCAAATAAAGATAGTTATTGCCATAAAAATTTAATCCAAAGAGCACGCTGCTGTTTTTGGAATTTGTCCTGACATCTAAAACTGGGTACATTAGGTTTACTATCACGCACATATTGGATTGAGAAACCTGGAATTACGGGTTTCTGAAACAGGCCAACGTGCACCAAATCCATGAAGGAAGCCATCAGGCCTTGTTTTCTTCAAGGCACTTGGTATGATGCAGAATTTTTGCCACTTACTTGCAACACTTTGTACAGAAGCAGAACAATCAGTTCAGACAACTCTCAATCACAACACCCCCACTATATATTAGAGATCACTCCGTAGGCAACTGAAATTGAGTTATCTCTGACAGATAAACATGGAAGCAACCAGTGATTTCAAATGACTTTGTGAAACTAAGAGGAAAAAAATCCCAACCAAACAACAAAAACCAAACCAAACCCCAACACAAGCCCTGTTATCAGCTGCAGGATAACGCAAACTGCCCCCTGTCAATACAATGCCATTCTCAAATCAAGCAGCCACTTACCACTATCCAGATCACTGGAGTCTTCAAAGAAGAAGAACCAAACACCACCTCAGATCCATCAAATTCTCCTTCCCTCCTGTATTGCTGACGCATTTCTACTCCTCACAGCAGAAATAAGCAGCGCTCACCTTCGCAGCGTCACTACCTATCCTCCAGAACAGACATACTCTGTGTAGGGACAGCCTCCACCCCTTAAATCCAACTGTCTACACATGAATGAACAGCTCCACAGCAAAGTATTTTAGCCAGTCCCCCTCCTCTACAGGCTCACTTCATTGCAGGGTGGGATGTAGCTCTAGAGATTTTAATTCCAGTCCTGCTCATTCTCCAGTCAGTGTGTACGTCAGCTTCCTATTATTGATATTTTAACCACCTCCTTCCATGTGCTGTGCTACTTCATTTAAAACTGCTTGCTCTCCATATCCTTTGAGTTCACGCCTTCTTCACTTCTTAAATTTTATTTCTAAATAGCTGGATGTTATTTTTCCAAGCACTCCTGTTTCCTTTTTTTTTTTCCTATTTTTATTTGTATCGAGAAGTATTCTTACGGAACACCAACTCTGTGCATATGCAGACAGAACACAATACCAAATCAGGTTAATAAATTAGAGGACTTGTAAAAACACAGCTTATTTTCCAGCCTACAACAGTTTACTGCAAAGTCATTTTCACCAGTTGCAGACAACATAATTACACACACACATACACACTTCCTCTCAGGCACTCATTTGGCTGCCAGCCTGTTAAATACCCGTGTTCGAGGAGCAACCATTAAAAAGACAATACTTTAACTCATTACATGAACATTAAAAGGCAGATTTGTATTGTGGATAGTACTTTATTGTATTCAGGAGCCACTGGAAATATTTTCACAAATTACAGCTCTGGAAAACGTGTGAAAATTATAGTTTCTGGCCCCATCCCAATCCAACCTGTAAAGCAAAGTTAACTTACTGACAAGGTAGTCTTCTCTAGAAATAGAAGCTCTTCCAGCACGTGCATGGGGAGATTTTTTAAAGGAGGGGGAAAGTTCACACCAGTACTAAATTTGGTCAGTAAAATTACTTTTATTCTTTTTTTTTTCTTTTTTTTTTAAATACAACTGAGTATAAAGATACTTGAAGAACATGGAAATGAAATGAAAAAGGTGTCTGGAGGGAATTCTTTTTAATGAGGAAGAGTTTACATATCTAAGTTTAAGTATTCACCTACTTTTTGCTGCCTCCTGTTAACAGGCATAATGAAAATATTGCACTGAGCCTATGCATGGAACACACAGCTATTAAAGCAAGAAATATGGTACATACATTTCATACAACCTCAAAATAATTCAAACAATCATACAACAATTTCTGAAGCACTTCTGTGACTCGTCATCTTAAGACGATGTTCACTGTTCTGAGGTGTTTACAAATTGACACTCCTTTGTAGAAAGATTTTGCATTGGTTAATAAAACCACAGCCTTAAAATTGTTGGCTTTCAGTTACAGAGGTAACAGAGAGGTATCATCTGAATTCACATCAGAACTTTTGAGGGGAAAAAAAAAAAATTAAAAAATGGCAGCAGTACAAGCGTGTGCCTCCTCCACCATCCAAAACTTTGTGGCTTTGCCACGGCCGAAGAAGAGAGCTACGCAGCTCTGCAAAGCAGCCCCTCTCCCCAAATACTTTGAGACAGTCTGGCATCCATTCTCTTGTTTGCTGATATAATGCTCTGCTAAATAGAAAATAAAGCAGAACAACCTCAACTGACCAAGAGAAGCTCCACACACATCTGTCAATATTGGCTACACCTGGGAATACGTTAACAGAAGAAAATAATTTGACCGACCCATAAAATAAATCCATAGAAATGCTGCTCTGAAGATGTGAGAGAAAGTTTCCAGAACATACACTGAGGCCACAGGAGAAATAAAGTGTTACAGCTGATTTTCTCAGGGATGATGTAAGTCAGACTGAAGACACAAACCACAGCAGTTCCAACCTGTTTCCCACAAGAGCTCTGAACACTGGTCTATTTACAATGATTTTCAATGGCTTGTGGAAAAGCTGCCCCAGATGTTTCAAATATCACTCCCGTTTCAGTTCACTATACGCACACTATGGGTCCATCTCAGAAAGACCTGGAACAAACACTGGAGCACAACAGACCCGGAAGCAGTCCGTCTCCAGTATTAAAGTTATGATCAGTGGAAGAGGAGCTTTTGCACACTTCAACATTTTATATTGCTCAGGCACTGAGGATCAGTTGTCTTCAGCATAGGAATTTTCAGCTCTAGGTTTTTGCTAGAGCTGCTGTCCATTCCCTCCACGTCTGAAAAACTGGGCTACATTTTATCCTTTCACTGCATTGTAACTTGGATTTATTTACATACAAAACGAGAGAAAGTTCTCTTACATTAACCCAGCAATGGGCACCTTCACCTTGTAATAAGAATGCCTCAGGGAATGCAGCTGCATTTACTTTTTGAGCATACATAAAATTCAGTGTGCCAGTATCAAACAAGCAGTAATGTCAGATCATACAATGCCAACACATTTCAGCAGGCCCTTGACTATTAGGTACAAAAAATCCCAACCAATCAAAGCCAAAGAACCAAAAAAAACCACACCCTAAAACTTTTCACCACTTTAGTTCTGTTTAGAATGTTACACAATTAATAAATTACATCTTTCTGGGAAACTGTTGCTTTTACTCCTACATCTCAAAGAAATTCCAAGCTAATTAATTAGAGCAAGAAATTACATTGAGCAGGGTAACGTTTTAAATGAAAGAAATGACTTAGAAACACCAATCAAAGATAATTTGATTATGATTAGCTGTGCTGAAGTCTAAGTCATTAAAATTGATGAAGCATGTTTTTACACTGGTCTACTCTATGTAATCCATTACCTACGCTATGCTCTGTAGTTCAAGTCTAACAAATGGTATCTGATAATTCAATATCGAAGACTAAAATACTTTCAACGCACCACTTGCTTTCCTACACCGACATGTTTCCAATAAAAAATAAAATCAGTAGCAAGTAGATTAGCAAACTTCTTCACTGGGAGAACTTCAGCTTACATGAAATATTCAGACTTTTACCTGCTCACCTTCTACATAGTCAGGTTTAAATATGGCTGCTGCTGCTTTATTCTGAACAGTCATTATCCCACAAAAGTTACAACCATGGTTTGGTAAGAAATCATTTCCTGTGCTTTCTAACAACTAAGGCCTGCCCAAAGGTACAACACCCCTTTCCATGCTCTCAGCTGAAGTGACGAGCAAGACGAGCAGACCTATAATCAACACGCAGCTGAACAAAGGAGTGAAGGATGTTCTTGTCCAGATTAGCAAGTTGTTCTCCTGAGCAAACTTGCTTTAAATTATCCGGGGCTACAACCAGAAGATTGCAAAGTGCATGCAAAGTATCAAAGAGTTGTAACACCAGCGCAATCTGTAGTTAAAAGAGAAAAAGAAAACAACAACAGATGAGTTAGAGTTGCCTGAAGTCTCGTAACACAATATCCATCTAGATCTTCCGAATACTTCCTCCCAAAAGAGAATTCACATCTATCGCTCTCTCCTCGTGTGCATAAATATACACACACACACATCTGTGTGGGATGTGCACACACACACAAAATTACACATAGAAGACATAATAATGCAAACCCAACACTACTTCAATATACACACACAGCCTGCAAGCAAAAACATGCAAACAGGGAACTGGTCTTCAGTCACGATGAAGAGCTGCTCGTCTAGTGAAGGAATATATAACACCAGTATGCAAAACTGTGATGTTCAAATAGAAACAACCTATTTTTCCAAAGAAAAAACATCTGATAAAAAATAAAGTCCTGCTGCTAATTTCAACATGGCTGTACAACACCAACCTGTACATGCTTACCTTGAAGTCTTTGGCACACTTCCTATATTCAGCCACGTCGCAGATAGCTAACATGCCTCCCATGCAACTGTAGGAATATTGCTGTAGGTGTTCATAGATAAGACGATGAAAGCGAACTCCAAGCTCCATCAAAACTGTGTCCACATTCTTACCATCCATAGAATTTCTAATCTTTTCCACCTGCTTTCTAACATAGCCACAGACTTTAACACAAGCCTAAAGAAAAAAAAATTAATAAATTTGGTAACTTTTCAGAAATCTGGTCTTTTCCAAGTGGCTTCCACATCACAAGCTGAGCATCAGCCTTTAAACTTCCCACAACATATCACTGAAAATAGTAATTTTCCAGTTAATAGGTTTCCAACAGTTTTATTTGCCATACAAAGACACAAAAACGCAATTAGAAAGATGGATGCAAGACAATATTCAATTAAATTATAGCTCATACCAGTTCAGAATAGAACAACTCAATCTGGTATTTTAACTCACACAATGATCAGCCAAGGAGGGGCAGGGGGGAGAGGAAAAGTGATTAAAAAGCTCTTGTCAGCTGCAATTGTAAACATAAATTAACAGCCATGAAGGCACCTGCACCCCTCCCACATAGTACCAGCCTCTAAGTCCTCCTGCTCCACCTCTCCCATTCCCACTTGGCTGCAGGCATTCAGGGAACACTCTCCCAGTGACTGTAGCTTGTTCTCCTCTCTGCACTGTTCCCCAACAAGGGGAGCCTGATGTACCCCAGCACTCAGCTCCACTGCAGCCCACAGGCTGGGACACAGACAGATTTGGTGGTAGAGAGATAACGTTCTGCAGCAAAGAACATTCATGTCATACCCATGAAGCTCTGTCATACTCCTGCCATTCTAAGGGGAAAAGCTACTCATCAATTAGAGAGTACCTGGTAATTGATTTCCTGAAACTGATAGCTTAAAGCTAATTATCAGCTAAAACCCTTGTTCCAAATCTGGGCCTCTTGGGAGGTGGGGAAAGAACATGACAGTTCATCCAGCACCTATTGATTTTATCTGACACTAAATACAAAACCGCTCATGTTCCTTTTCAGCTTGAGAAAATAGCCCACAGAATTTGGAGGTGCTTAGTGGGAAATGGAACAGTTAAGTCTCAGTTCATCAGTATTAATTTACTTAGTTTACTTACATTAGTATATTGAATCAAAACATTGTTTTCATCTTCTGGTTTAAAATCTGTCTTCTTCTGCTCTGCAGCCAAGATGTGCTTCATCTGTCCAATCATACAATTCAGTGTCCTTTAAAGTTACAAATGCAGATTGGGTTTTGAAGGGAACATCTTAATTTTCTTGGATTTTTATATTGACATATGTTAGTGTGACTCGACGCAAAAGCAAGCATCATAAATCCATGAGGTAAAAAAACCCCAGCACCTAACATTCGAGTAATCTACAGAAGATACCTTAAAAGCAAGTATTTATGCTAGGACATGTCAAAGGAAATAATTCATTTGACAAACATGCACACACACATACACACTCTGCTGAAGTTGCAATGCAATTCAGTACAGAAGATACACTTGATTTAAGTAAGCACAACTGCTTTTGGAAAAGGAGAATCAACCAAAAAAAACAACCCGGCCACTCTAAAAAAAAAAAAAAAAAAAAAAAATAGAAAAGAATCTTTCCTCCAAGTTCAGCATCTTGAAGCACAGCACATAGCATGCTGGCCAGCTGGTTTTAAAGGGAACACATTAATTATAAGGTAATCTATTCAAATTTAGCTCTTCAGAGAAATTGTGTAGTGGTCTTCAATGCAGAGGGCATCAGAAAGCTAAAGGAAACATTCCAAAGAGTTCGGCAGGATCAGATCACGTTGTGTATTTCTCAGGAGCAGGCACCAGGAAACACTTGGAAAACGAAGCTTCTTTGTGAGAGCTTGGTTGGTTCTGTTGTTTTCAGAAATTTAATAGAATTTTATCGTGTCATTTACTTCTCCCTTATAGGATTTATCTTTTCAGAACATTATCTGAAGTCAAGGCCCTGGTTTACTTTTAAGTCCAAACCAAAGGTCAAACAGCAAAGCAGCCGAGAGAGGCTGTGTACCTCCCTCCGTGCCTGCCTTTGCCAGGAACCTCCCCCTGTCCCTCCTTTCTTTTTTTCTTCCTTTCCTCATCCCCCTCAGCCCCAATTTCAACCTCCCCAGAGAAAACACAGTCAAGGCCATGACAGGCCTTGAAGGATTCAGGTTAATGTTAAGGGGAGAACAATATATACGTATCCAACAAAGGTCCTTTTCTCCTGTGCGCAGAGCTCAGACTTGAATTCAGGCATATCGCATTCATCAATTCACATATCAAGAGAAATAAAGAAATTACATCTTACATTTTCCTCAATTTCCATTTTCACTAAATGCTCCCAGAATGCTATTTATACAGAATATATACTAAAAGAATGGACTAATTTTGTTTGGCTAATAAATCGCTTTTACAGAGGTAGGCAATTGCTATGAAAAGCATTCAAGAAGCTGTGATTTTACTTTTACAGATTGGGTAATGTTAAAACCATCAACGTTTAGAAATTTGCTTTTCTTTTTTAAACTCGATCATTCCTTTCAGCAAGTCAATCAGTTCTGAACAGCATTAGTGTCATCACAAAGCAGCATGTAGGCAAGCATGCAAACACACTTCACATGTAACATTCACCTCAAAAATAATAACCTCTGTTTCATATGGGCCAAAGCACAAGTGTTTTTGAAGCCTGCACCCACAAACCTTTGAGCATACCATTTTCGAAGAGGGATTCGTTCTATGTCTATCACTTTTAAGAGAGTAATTATTTTACAGTTACAAACTACTCTAATGCCGATGACCTACCTGCATCTGTCTACATCTAAGGTTACGGCCTTAACGATTCAAGTATTCCAGAGTTTGTGTTTAAACCTCTAAGGTCTCTTCCAATAGGAGCAGCTAAAAATCTCAACTGGCACTTACACATCCTTTATCATCTCCACCTTTCATTTCACATCTACAGAAGATGCAGGTGCAAATAATAAATCTAATCTCTTCCCCATCTCTCTGCAGAAAACACCCAGCAGGATGCAAATACAATGCCTGCTTCTCCTATACAGTGCTGCTCTTACCGCTCTCCAGTATGGGTGATCCTTACTAAAACCTTAATAACGACTTCCAGAGTACACCACGTTACCCTCATTACTCACAGGATGGTTTGTTTCTGTTACTGCAGAGAGAAAACAGGCACCGAGAGCTGAGCTAACATGTTCTAGGTAGAGTAATGCCACCCTAAAACATGGGAACACTACATGCTTCCCTGACCAAAGTAAGGCATCGCCCAAAAGATGAATTTCCTAATATTAAGTGTGCTAGTTTGTTATTTTCCTCTGCTACAAACCAGCTATGATTTTAATTTATTTTTATAGCTATCCCCAAATTTTTATTTGGAATGGAAAAAGAAAAAAAGATTAAATGAGTCATAACCTCAAAGCAAGTCAATTTCAGGATCAAAATTATTCCAGGTCTACAGATTTCTATGACTAGGTCTAATCCACAGCACTGCACAGATTGAAGCAAATCATGTAACCTATTTTTGTCAAACTTTGCTCCTGATGGAAATCCTGCAAGTCTTTAACCTATTTCAATCATCATTCCTCCCTCCTTTAAAGTAGAAAAAAGTAGTTTGAGACAATAAGGTAAAATTGAATTATTGCACTCTTTCACCAAAATGAAAATCCTTTTAACGTTCTTCTAGAAGTATTTATGGGTCAGAAATCCACCATAAAAAATATGAACCTTTATAACAAATAAAATTCAAATTTCCTATGCATAATAATGCATATATATGGGGTGTTTTTTTTAAAAAAAATGAACAATTTTGCATTCAGAAATAATTCATCTTTAAAAGGAAAGCTACATCACAAGGAGTTTTAAAAGAATTAAGGATTAATAGAAAGTTTAAATTTCTACTTGCCTATCAATGCCCATGTCTAGCTTCACTTCCATTTGTTCTATGATATCCTTTTTCTTCTGAAGGCATTCAGATAATTTTGGAGATGAACTGCAACAGTACACAGAGGGTTGGGTGTGTGACAGAGCATTCAATCATCAAAACAAATTTGTCTGCTGAGTCTGCTACTTAAAACAGGATTTTGTGAACATTTCCCATCCCATGAAAAATGACTGGTTTAGATGGAGCGAGCTGGCTTCAGAACAACAAACCAACAGGCTGGAGAGACACCTGACCCCGAGCAGGGTCTGCCAGTTGTGGCCGGGGAACACCGTGAGGCAGCACTCCTGAGCAGGTCCCTGCAGCTCCTGCCAGTCCCTGGCAGGCAGGTGAGCAAACACAGCTCACTGGTTTCCCTCTTCCCCATTCTATTACATATCTTAATAGAGATGAGGAATGAAAAAAAAATTGTTTTCTTCAACAGAAGTGGCCATTCACAAAGGAAATGCTAATCAAATTAAAGGTACCTGATCAATGGCATCAGATGATCATTGAACTGCTTGTCAAATAAATGGAAAATAGTATTGGCCTGGTGGACAACATCCAAGAAATAAAGATTTGCATTCTTTGAATCAGAAGAGGGAATGCCTAAAGCAAAGAAGGTTTCATTAGAATTGTAACGATATGCAGTTCTTAGAATTAGCATGGTGATTTTTTAAATATGCAGAATTTTGTCATGAATGCTTAAATCACAGGCTTAGTTTCAAAAATTTACCATGGTGCCTTATAGAGAATACTTCTCATAGCTATATCAGGTAATATCCATAAGCACTGAAATATCTTCCTTTAAAAATTTCTAAAAGTAAAATGGAACAGCCAATTCAAATAATTCTTCAGAACACAAGCTTTCGGCTTTCATGTAAGAAAGATGTTGACATTTTAACTTCTTTAATACAAGGAGTTTTCTTATTTACTGTCACTCTTTAAAATGCACAGTTTACAAGCAAGCATGGAATCTTTATAAAATGTAAGTCTTATACCTTTATACTTATACCTCAGTATAAAAATATTCTCCTGCTATGGCACAGAGAACAATTAGAAGAGGTAGGGAGTGCTGCTGTCCCAATTTCTGTGATACAAATGGTTTTGAGGACAGCGGCACATTTCCATCTGTGCATCAATTCCCCAAAATCGAAGTTACACTTTAGAAGACATTAAATGCTGACTCCCAAATACATAAAACGAATTTCATTTAACCAATACATTTTGAACAAGGCCAATCAATAAGGCACAGCAAGGCTCTGCAAAGATCACCTGCAGAAAAAGGTCAATCAAATGAAATGCTCAGAAAATATTATACTCACCAGCAAGGCCCGTTTCTAATGCATAATCGATGTGTTCAGTACATAAGAAATCTACAAGCATAGAAAAAATTCTGAAGGCGTTCTTGGGTAAGTCAGATGGATCCGAGAGCTTTAAAGAAAAAAAAAAATTATCCTAAAGGTCAGTTCTACATATATTTGAAAGTTTATCTGATATTGCACAGAGGATAAGCTTAAAATCTAACAAGTATTCCAGAATAATTGGAATTTTATTCTAAATGATGAGTATCCGTAGCAAGAACTGTTCAGGAGCAGCCTTTAATATCAATAAGCCCTTCAGCATTAACACGTAAACTGAAGCTAGGGCACTACAGGATGCTACAAAAAGCAAAAGCATAAACAGCTTCTGATAATAATAATAAAGGAAATAATTCATCAATAGTCATTAACACACAATTGTCCAGATGTAATCTCAGGAATTACCTAAACTATATAAACCAGATGCCGGGAAAATGTATATAGAAAAAAAAAAAATTGAAAAATGACCCTATCTATACCTTGCCTTTCTTTTTCTCTTTTACTACACTTCTGCCACTGACTACAGTCAGGGACAGGTCTCTGTGTTAAACAGACCTTCAGTGTCACCCAGGGCAGCTGTTCTTTTACCACCACCACTCTACTGCAGATAACAATAATGCAGATTCAACCTCAGCTGCGTTTATCTCAGCTCAGCTGGAGTCGATGGAGCATGACAATTTTTTATTAAGTGAAATAATGCCCCCACACATGCAGAGCATCTGTACCTTCATGAGCTGCAAGCAACTTGGGATTTTGGCAAGCAACCTGTCAGTAAACACCTTTGCTAAAGAAAAACGTGACAGGGCTTTTGCACTAAGAAATACGGCTTTGGTTTTTAAGGAATTATGTGAAGACTTTATGAAGCTAAGAGTAAGAAAGATTACTACTGCCATTCAAGTTAATTTACATAACACTCCTAAAATTTTCTGCTGTATTCCCAAAGAAACCCAAACACCAAATGCTGCAACATACAGTTATTCAGAATTACCAACTTATTTTTCCTATAGTTGGGATAGACACTCTATCTGTCACATAAATAAAAATATTACAATTAGTTAGCCAGGGACATGTTTAACTTCTCTTTTGCACGGTGCGTTGCCCTGACCACAAACAAAAGCCTAGCAGCATGTACGATAATGGAGGTTTACACCTGTAATTCTAAAGATCTCCTTATATGCCAAAATCTGCTTAGCACTGGTTCCCACCCCAACACATTCAATTGTTTTCAGACCAAATAGAAAACAAAAACAAAACAAAAAGTTGTACACAATTAGAAAAAGTCAGGAAGGTGGGCATCCCAGTGCGTGCAGGTAACGCTGCTGCAGCTGCATTTTCTTCTTTCTTTGGCCCCTTGAAGTCTAAGAAATACTAACTTCTAAACATCTAAAACGTGAAGATTTTCCGCACTAAGTTAAATTAGAACATCAGAGGCATTGAAATGTCAGAAATCAGTGTAGTCAGCTAATAAATTCCTGGCATTTAAGTTCGCAATTCAGTTTTAAGCAGTTTCCTTTACACTAAAGTATCAGACAAATCAGTGATTGATAGGCAGTAAACCCACCGATTTAATCAGAAGCAAAACACTTTTTTTTTCCTTTTTTATTAGACTAAAGCATTTGAAGAACAGTAGAGGGTTACCAAAGTAAACCATGTTAAAGATTATTCCTCTCAGTATTTTATTGGTTATATTTTCTAATGTTAGAAGAAATAGCACTAGACACAGGAAAATAAATGTTGAACTATTCACTGTATTTTTTAAAGCAGGAAAAAAATTACACCAAAGGCTTCAAGCTTTGGGTCTAATTTAGTAAGAAAAGCAATGTAGACAATAGGTTTAACCCTCTTCCGCTTCTGCCAAAACCAGACAGTATTAAAAATGAGAAAATACAACTAGATCCACGTTTAAAAAGCAAATCCTTAGCCCCCACCATGACTCCGATTCAGTAAAAAACACAAAAGATAATTTGTTTGATAACATCCTTCCTTCCCATCACACTTCAACTGAAAAATGAACCATAAGATTTAATTTCACGCACAAAATTATACCACTAAGGGAGATCACAGGAAGCAAACTTACCCTGTGACATCTTTCAAAAGCTTGTTTAGTTTCTTGCAAAAGGTTAACCACCACTTCTTGCGACAGAAAAGTTTCTCCATGTGTGTCAATACTTGGCCCCAACGGTAAGTTTGTACGTTGCCTTATTCTCTCTTTGAGGTCTTGAATACTAGAACAAAGACACACCAAAAGAAGATTTCACTGTGTGGAAATTTTGATGCTCAAATTCAACAGTGTTGAATTGTTGTTAACTTAAACAAGAACCCGAGACACAGTTTAGGATATGCAAGCATTAAGACAGCCTCGCAAGCTTAAAAAAATTGTGGGTAAATGCAAAACTACCAGCTCTGATCCCACGGTTAACTGTGTTCTACCATGGCACGCTCACACCACGGGACTGGGTATTCCCCATTGCAGAATGAGAGTGATTTCAAGTGAATCTTACGGCACTTATGCCCTGTGGACGAAGTGTAGCCTCCACACAGACTGACACCTTGTACTTTCCAAACACTAATGAGAGCTTTCTCTTATCCATGCCCACAAATCCTCTCATCCTCATCCACTATCTGCTCGGCAGTCCTGATTTAGTCAAGCATGCTCCAACACATTTCCATGCATAAAACAACCCATAAAGTCAGTCACTACAACCAATTTAATTTTCCCCTAGAAAATTAAATCTTCATCTGTGGGGTTTTTTTTAATTCATTTAATTACTTTGCTGCTGCTGTTCTCTCCAAATCACTTCTCATGCCTGACACACTGAACCCAGTAGCAACTTGAAAGATGCAGTAGTCTTATCACCTCTGCTTCACGCAAGTTACAATTCTTCCTTTCCCGTTCCTCACTACTCCTTCATTAGAGTATCTCTACCCTGAGGATAATGAAGTCTTGTTTTACCTTTCTCTAAGTCCATTGCATCTTCTGGGCTCATTAAGAGCTTTCTCACTGACATTGCTATGGTCTTTTCCCCTTCCTAGGTCTTGGGAGGGGACCACAAGACCTGGGCAGGTGAAAAAAAATGTACGCTTTTAGATACACACATATACATGCTTTAGGTACCTTAATTTTGCTTCAGTCCTTTTGTGGATCTGGGTCCTAAGTTGAAACATAGGTTTAACTGGTATTTTTCACTTCCCAGGAGCTTATAAATACCATGCATCACCTTTCACATGTACCGAGAGCAATATACTTTTATTTAGCAGAAGTTAACATAAAGTGATAGCAAATTATAAAAAAAAAAGCTGTAGGTCATTTCAGAAGCTTGTTCTTTTGCAGTTCATCATTGCATATCTGACATGGCAAATATTATGTTTCTCCCCTTGCCACCTCCCTTCCATTTTAAAAGCACAAAACTTGACAGAAGAAACTTACCCTCCGGTGCCAATGGACCTCTTCTGGTGGTTTTTGGAATCATAATAGCGTTGCAGAATCATAGCGCTCCTACTTTTCAAATAGCCAATTTCCACCTCAATATAATTCTCCAGGTAGGAAATGAAAATGGATTTGATAAGCTTAGACAAGAAAGTCTGCTTATCAGTACCCAAGTTAAATTCCATCAATTTGCTTGACAGATTAGTAGTTCTTTATGCAAAAGAAACAAAGAAGGGGAGAGGAGGAGAAGGTTGAATTTGTATGAATTACAGCATTACATGTTTGTAAAGCACATAGCACAACGGAATCCTGATTGCGATTAAGACTTCTAGCAGCTTTACACTTAAGTAAAGAATTCCACATAATTCACATTTAATTACATACAGTACAATTACAACCAAGTAAGTTGCCAGTGAGTTGCAGAGGACTGGGTTTTACACAGTTTAAAAATTACTCTTGAAGATCACTTTACAAAAAAAAACAAACAACAAAACTTCCCATGAAAAGTAATAATGGCAATTTTAAACTTTCTTTAGGAAAGCAGTCATTGTAGACTTAATGACCATAAAAAAAAAAACCTCAATTCTTATGAGTTTAATTTTTTTTTGTTTCTCTGCCTACATCTTGATAATAAATTGATCTGCTGCAAAAGAATATCTACAACAATTTCATCATTAATGTATAAATACCTTGTATATAGATCATAGAGATTCTTAAGATACTGTTCTGCATCTGATTTCCTGTGCTCTTCTAGTTGGTCCTTCACGTAACTCTGTAAAATTTGGGTACATCTGTTAAATTAACTTTCAACTTGCTAGACTCTATGTAGTTTACTGCAAAGTCTTACTTAAGGTATTCATATAGTCTTTGTTTTTAAATCCCTAATTTACAGATCCCGCATTATCTACAGATAGAGTTAAACACATTTTTTTAGAAGAAAATTATTTTATAATACAAAGCAGTACTGTGTGAAGCAAAGACAAAAGATGGATCGCTTTGAAAATACACTTGACCAACAAACACAAAATCCACACTTTCTAAGACTAAAAAGCGCTGGAGGCCTCGAGGCATTTCTGCCGTGACAGTAAGCAAAGGACATGCTTACATATTTGCTTATCGTAATAGATAGACAAAGCAGATACAAGCTTAGAGCCTTCTTGTCATTGAATACCTGGACAAAAATATTATCTACCATAAAATACTAAGTCGCAACTGAGACAAACTGAAACACAAGTCCATCTCTATGTTATAAGGAGAGTAATACCTGCAGGGAAACCGCTTTTTGGAATAAATAGTGATGTAGCTCACTTTGCACACTTAACTGAACATATTTCCAAGATGGAAAACTTAATGTTTTCAACTCTTCCAGACTTCCCTATAAATATTGCATTAGCTGTAAGACAGTATTCACAACCTAAGTTATTCTCGCTTCTTTAATGCTAACTTCACACATGAAACCCAATTCCAAGAATGAATGGATTAAAGATACTTAGTAAATGTGAAACTTCTCTTCCTGATGTGTTCTTGGTAGGGGGCATACAGAAGAAATCAAGTATGTGTACGACATCTTGTGAATTAGCTAATGAACACACTGATTCCCTTATAATTCTACATACTGAATTTAAGTATTTTCAGTTGCGCTACATTCAGAGCACAGGACATTTTATTTGCTATAGGCTTGATTATTTCTCTGAACTGTTACAGAGCAACCAGCTGTGATTCTACATCCTTATCCAGGATTACAAACATTGTAAATTCTCATTAATTGTTATTACTAGATACAATATTTTCAGACGAAAGGTCTCCTCAGTGAACTTTAGCATGTTAAAATTGGGAAATACCTGAAGTTTAACTTCAAAGATATTTTGAATGAGTTTGGCTAACACAGTCTCTGGATTGCTAAAGACTTCTCCAACTTGTTTATTCACTCGTTGGCAGAGAATGGCTGCATCTTCAAAGACGTCATTCCTCAGGAATGCACCCTAGGGTTTTAGAAGATGTCATAATATGTTTACAACCCCCTATAAGACAAAATAAATCGAAACCCAAAGAGATACATGTAAAACAAAACACATTACCTCTTGACACTGTTTTATGTACACATCAACGCAATGGGAATAGCCCTACGGAAGGAGTAAAATAATTCGACATTAAAGTATGTTCTTCATGCTTTCAGTATAGAAAGAAATCAAGGAAATACAGCACCTCTGAAAAAGCTACTGCAAAAAAATACAGATTCATTGAAAATGCAGACTCTTTCAGACCCATTTTTGTCACAAAACTAGCGTTAACATCACTCCTCACCACTCTACAGGGATATACACCACAGGTGTCAACATTCTCGAGCATGAAAGTCAGTTTGTGCGCATACAAGAAAAGATTATCTTAGAATGGTCTCTGTTAACACTGACTCCAATCCCCCATCATCCACCTCTTATTCCCCTGCATTTGCTTTCAGATGGAACACTTTGTTATTTTTAAAGTTCTAAGCATTATCTGATATGGTGGTTGCACCCCTGCAAATATGTTCACTCGCAGCAGGCACTTGCTGCACCATGGGTTCGTTTATTTATCTATTTACATTAAAACCATCAGTTTTTACCTTAAAATGAAGTAAAACTGCTGCTACTTCTCTCATTCTGTAGATTTCACCTCTCCGCTGTGCACCTGTAAACTCTTGAATTAGCTGGCACTCTAAATCATGGTACTTACCTGGAAAGGGAAGGGGATAACAACAAAATCCATCAGGCTACGCAATATAAGCACTGACAAAAACTGTAATTCTGACAGTATTGCATACTTCTTTAATCATCTTTAACAATTCAAATACAGGAATAAGGATTGAACTGGAGAGATAACTTACTTGCTATCTTTGATTTTACTTCAGAAAACCTGTTAACGACAAAAATACCACGATTAAATTCAAATCCACATCACAAGAGAAATCACAGACATCCCAGATCATGAGTAACAGACACTCTACTTATAAGTTACATGTTTTATATCCATAAACACCTACAAGCATCTAATTCAAATCTTGCATTAAGTTAGCACAGCAAAATTATCCCATTAAAAGTCTGTTAAGCAGTTTAGGATGTGTATGTAAAGATGATCCTACAACATGAGTGTGTTCACACAAATTCGAGAATAGAGGAGAGAGAAATAAGCACACAATCCATCTCAAAAGCTACACGAATCACTAAGTAAAGCACCAAAAAAGTAGACAAGGGATCAGAAAATTATAGCTATGTGAAGAATTTGTTTTTAAAGAAGATGTTCAGATAGAATTTACCTGTCAAAAGGCAGTTCCTGTGCAATCAAATGTAGTTTCTGAATAATATCTGCTGCCTCTTTAATCTGTTAAGGATAAAACATGATAGAATTATTAAAGAAGGTCTGATTCTGAGTGATTCCTTTCCTCCTCCCCCCACTGTCCAATTTTCATACATGTGGTTCCTATTTCTAAAGCTGGCTGAGTTGATACAGCAGCAGAAAACATCAACCCCTTAAAGTTCCTGTGTGTACTTTTATAAAGCTTAAGTAATTTTTTTTTTAAAAAAAACACATAAATTTATATAGGTCAAACCATGATAAAAAGTCTTTTATCATAAGTTCACGTTGGGCATGTCTGAGTAGATGTCTAAGCTACCTGGACCAAGACCTCATCACTGCACTATGCCAAAAATAGCTGTGCAGCTTGCAGACCCACAGTTCCTCAGAGTTGATTAGATCAGGATGTGGTAGAGCAGTCTCACAAAAACTTGCGCCCTTCCATTCGGGAATAAAAATATAGAACCGTAACACTGAGCTTGCAACATTATGCTTTACAAGTGATTAGGACAAAAGTCCGACTGACTTACAACTAGCCTGCAGTGAAATGGCTAGCAACCCTTTCAGACAGGTCAAGAAAAGCACCTGGGCATTGAATTCTTTGAAATCGATGAAATTAGCTGCAGAGCTGTATCCAAAAAAGCCAGGACGATGCTTGGCAGAGAGAGAGCAGGAGGGGGAAAAAGAAGATCAAAGCAGGGCATAGTTGGAGTACCTCACAACTCTCCCAAGGAAGGAGAAATATAAATTGTATTAGAAATTGCAAACTGAGGTCCAAAACAAAGATCAAGATGAAAGTCAGTTAATCATGCATCTACAAAATTGGAATAGCTGCATGAAGACAAAAGCTAACAATAATGAAATCATTCAGGTTGGAAAAGACCCTTGGGATCATTGAGTCTAATCATTAATCCTACTCCACAAAGCTCACCCCTAGACCATCTCCCCCAACACCACATCTAAAAGACCTTTAAACACACCCAGGGATGGGGACTCAACCACCTCCCCAGGCAGACTAATTTTGCTGCAGAAAACACAGGTAATGCATCATACAACTTTCCGCTAGATGCTGGATAGCAAAACCGTTTATCATTTATTCTTCCACGGGAAATGCACCCAAGCAGCGCTTGTTTCAGTAGGCTGACTAAAACTATAGAAAACACCAATTTGAAACTGTGGGGAAAGGAGCTGGTTGCAAGTGAAGTTCCGTGGATTTAAGCACGAAGCACTGACTGGCACAAACCAGGCGCAGCTCTGGGATAGCTTTACAGGCTTTATTATGGCTGTCTCGGTGACTGGAAGTCACCTCAGAAGGGACAATGAAAACGCTAGCTACTACAACCAATCAAAATCTCTGTAAGTTGACACAAGAGAACATGGAGAATGTGCATTTTATCTTGTTCTTCTTGTTCTTCCAAGGAACTGCAGCGAGGGGAAAGAGGAAAGGAAGCAATGAAATCCCATTCTCAGAGCAGGCTGGGATGAAACACTTTTCAAGAGTAGAACAAGGTAAGAACACAGAGCACGGGAATCGCATTTGGTTGGTTGTTCAGCAAAAAGGGGCGCTCTCATCGAGTACATCCCTTCTGCTTATTTAGAGCAGCTTATGTTCTGAACTGTCAGCTTACAATGGCCTCTTAAGTCAAAAGCAGCTACGCTCCTCAAATAAATCCAATGAAACAGCAGTTATTTCTATTGGCTTACAGCAACCTTAATACCTAACTAACAATTGTGATCATTGCTGATGTCATTAGAGTAGTACAGATATTAGCAGTTATTTACTGATGTTACCAAAAACCAGCCATCCAACAACAACAAAAAGCCCAAACAAACAAAATGCTTCACAAACACAACATTTTCTTTGTTTCCTCTTCACACAATAGCTGTTAAGTAACTTAGATTTTATTGAATTCGGGTCCTTTTCTTATGTGCAACAGAAGCCATGGCAAATCAATTCTCCACGGTTTCTACTTAAATCTGGACATATTTCACTTTTAATTGAATCAGGCTTCTGTAAACTATTATATCAAAATAAATACAGAATCTGTAAAACGCAACTTGAAAATTATCTATCTATAAATACATAGATATGACATATCAGAAAACCATCTGAACACTTGTGGAGAAATAAGGGCAATACAGAATTTTACACACAAAAAATTTGTATGAACAAATTAAAAGGCACTCTGGAATAAACCTGAGTACAGAACATGCAAAGAGAAAAGGATGTGAGAATAACAGTAAACACATTGAACACGGGACAATGCTATTGCACAATAAACAAGTGAGCTGTCAGGTCATTTGGATAGTTTAATTGTTTTAACTGGAATGACTTCTCACTTCAAGACTCTTCAGTACAGGAGAGGGCCTGGTTAGCTGGCAGTGCAAGGAAAACTATTAGATTCAGAGGATGAAGACACATAATACACAACATACGACAAGACAGCAAAGCAAAAAGCTTTCACAGAGTTAGAAATTGCTCAGTGCTGCTGAGGGGAAGTAATATAGGAAACAACAACTGGAGTGTAGGGTGAAAAAAGGAATCCAACAGATGTTAAGAACTGAAACTACTGAAAGAAAATATGAATTCCCTAGGAAATAACTGCCTTGTCGCTCTTTTCTTGCCCCTCCATTCATGGTATCCCCTGCCCAGAATGCCTCAAACAAAAACCCACACTTGTGAGGGATGTAACAGTAAAAAAAAAAAAAAATCACCCTCCAAAACACTATCTAAAATCCACATCAGCTCAAAGATCAGGAAACTCTGAAAAAGCATTAAGGTTTCACATTTAAGAAAATTTGTTATCTCATTCTTTAAAACTATTTTTAGTTCAAAGATATGCTATGATGTGTGATGGCACATGGCTCATGGTCCCAATAAGAAAATGTGCATCCAGAAAATCTTGTTCGTGTTCCCACACACTTCCTCTGCAGACTGGCATAAGACTTCTGGTCTTTACTACATTTGTCCTCTTCGAGAGTTACTGAACATCTTGGCATTCTTCACCGTGTATAAATGTTAATTTGTTTATCAATTTCCAGGTTTACCCTATTTATCTACCAGGTTTTCTAGATCCTCCAACAAAAATTTTTATTTAAGGTATAAGTGAAAACTGACTTCTGTATAAGATTCTTCAGCAGACAACACATAGTTCTAACTTATGCTTTGTTATTTACTATGTTGCCATAAAATTACTTGTAAATGAATATTTTATTTTCCCTTAGGAAAAAAAAAGGAGAAAAAAGAAAATTTATGCAGATCTAGAAAACACCATCCATAGAAGAGCTTTTGTTACGATGAAACCTTTCTGTCTCCCTTGGAAGTCAGAGAAGTTTTTAATGTGCTCCCTCTTTGATCAGGTCAAACCATCAACTGGTAATTATCATATATACACAGACCATGAATTGAAAGTCACTATGCAACAGACTTCTCGGGAATACAACTATACAAAATGATTAGTTTTTCATTTCCCCCGAGAGATACCTTCAGCTCAGAAGAGGGGGGATGACTATTAACCTATTCTCAGGTCCTTTCTGAGTTGCATTTCAAGCACATATATTTTTGCTGAATGTGCAAAGCAAGCTTTTGCCGTTCCCACATACTGTATTTTTTTCCTTACTACAATCATACTGCTGCACAGAACTTAAGGAAAATGGGAAGATTCTTCAGAACACACTTCAAGAAAACTCCAAACCAGCAACTCAGATTTCCCTGTGCAGTTTGAAAGATAAAGTGTGCCCTTTTGCTTACAGCTGGACACTTGTCCTTCAGTTTACTTCTATTAGCCACACCATTCAGATTGTATTTGCTTCATGAACACATTCTTGAAGCACAAGAAAAACAAAATACTTTAACATTGCTTTGAAGTTTTCCTGCCTGGTTCCTCTAAATTCAGAGGGTGGAGACATAACAACAGGACTACACAAAGCCCAAAGGCATGCTGTGACAAAAAGGTATCCAAGGCCAGTGGACTGACCCAACAGAGTGAAGTTTCACAAAGAAGTTTTATTCAGAAACGTCCTGCATTACAGGGTGGATCTGAGGCGCAGGGTTCAAAGGAAAAAGGCAGATATTGTATGCACTCTAAAGTTGCCCTCCCAGCGTTTCTCAAATCTCTGATAATTTCATAAAATGAAAAATGCCAACATTGCCACATAAAGCATTTGTATTCAGTGATGCTTAATCAGCAATCTCCAGCCTAGTGTTGTTAATTTACATTTCAGAACAATGAAACTTTAACAAGTCAGTCACTCACCGTTTTGAAGTCTGACCATGGTAAGTCATGGTAGCAGCTTGTAATTAGGGCAGTACTGCTTATTGCTTTGAACTGCTTTCATCCCGCTGACAGCTCTTACCTTTTCAGAGTTTGTAAAAACATCAGACTTCAGCTCTCCATCCAGAAACTCATTAAAGTATTTCATCAGCTTCTGAGCCTCCACAGCCCGTTGCCGTGGCGTGTTTACCCCCTCCAGCTGGTCGCCAAGGTGACAGACCTTGGTTGCTACATAGCTGATGTGCTCATCTAGTTCTTGGAAATGCTGGAAGGCAACCTGGGAGAACACAGACAGGGACATAAACCTCACTACTTCCATTTACTGTACCTTGGGAAACACTAGATTTATTTCAGTAGGAAGCACAGTGAATGCAAGTATCAGCTTTCCCGGTGCTGCACCTCACAATTACAGAACTACTCAGAACTGCTAATTAAGCGCACACAACTGCTTAAAGTTTAGTGTCTTCTTTTAAACTACTGTGGAGACTCATTACTTTCAAAACAGCCAACACTCATGAATGGAACGTGCAGATAAGCCCCTTTGACAGAGGAAATTGTTTTCCATCAAACTCTCTTTATTCTTATCTCACACAGTAGCATGCCATACCACAAAATGTTAGTAGAGCATGTGATGCACAGCCTAGCAACGGCCATAAATTTTACCTGGTTGCTTTTCTGCAGCTCTTGTACCTTCTTGGCAAACTCCTTTGCTTCCTTCTGGCATTGCTGTTCTAGTTTCTCCACCTTTCTCTGAATCCTTTCATCCATTACCTGTAACTCCTGGATATGATTTACAAATTCTTCCAACAATCTGATTTGAAATAAAATACAGGAAAGTAGACTTTTGAAAGACACTGTCCTCTGCAGAGAGCTTAAAAGAACCTCAAAGAAGTTGCCTACCAGGCTGATACAATGTCTAACTTGCAAATGCCATTTTGTTTGAAACCACATCATGCTAGTTGTGTAGAACTCTAAGCCTACATAAAAACTACATGATCACATAAGAAGCAGGCCAGGGAAGAGGGCAATACCTAAATATCAACCACTCAAGCACACAGCTCTGCCACAGGTACAAAAATCCTTATATCCCCTTATATCCATATGTCTCATATGGACAAAGCGAGCTTAGGCCACTACATCCCTTCAATGTAAGGGCTATATTTCTCCTGTACATGTTACTGTAAACGTATAACTCAACATCCTAATAACAGGCAACGAATACAACCGTATAGTCTCATAATTTTGTTTTACTTATAACCAAGTTGCCTCCTGACATCACTTCTTTTCTTCCTATAACATACACCATTTTAAGGGTTTTTTCTGTCCTTTCCCTTCACTTTGATTTTGCTTTCAGATTCACATTTTACTCTTCCCAAACACAGAACAGCTGAATGCATTCTTAAATTTCCTCTATTCTCCATTTCATTCTCAGTATCTCTCTTCCTCATTCTTGTTTTTGTCCATTCTGTCCCATTCCAGTCATCTTTTCAGCTTACACTTTTATCAACATCCCAGACACTGATGCTCAGGGAACGGATTATTCCCAGATTCTCCATAGCCATAAAACTCAGGCTAATAACTGAAACCATATGAAAGATTTGATAACTCTGCTGTCCAGATTTAATGTCAAAGAGGAGAGGAAACACGAATCCCTTTCAGGAAGCTATTTCTACACTACTCAGGAATCTGTATTTTCACATATACTCCGTTCAGAAGGTATACTGTGAACATGAAGCCCTTCCAACCTGCAGTGCTGCTGAAAGGCAGAACGAGCATGCTGTTGCTCTCCTGGCTCCTCACACACAGCCAAGAGTGCCAGCAACCAGAAGGCAAAAGCAGAACATATTACTCTAACACGACTCCTTCCTAGTAACAACCACAGCACCTCTCTTGACCAACATCTAGAGCCTTCTCCAAGCAACATCTGACTCTCTAGCTGAATGGAGGGTCACTGCATTTTCAGTTTTAACTTCTGCTGCTAAAATGACTGGCTTTCACCCTGCTGACTGGAGCAGGTGAACTGCCTTTTTTGCTCATTGTATTGATCTAAAAACCTATTTCAAGTGATATCTTTACAACAGTAATTGACTTAAAGGCACAACTTATTAATGGAAACTGGATCGCCAACAGATATTTATGACTTCTTTCCTTCACTTCCTGCTTGCAAGACACCCAAGAGTAAGCATGTCACATTAGATCCCACAGAAAATTACAAGAAACAGACTTCAGTTTACACAAGTGTTTAAAATGAAACTGAAACAAGAGTAAGTGATACAAAGCATACTTTCAAACAGAAGCCTAGAGAAGTGCAGATAGTTTCTATTCATTTTAACAAGGTGATTCAGTTCAGTTTGGAGTTTGTTTTTTAAACAAGTATTGTGCTGATTCAGCCCTTATTCAGCATTAGTACTCAATACAGTGAGAGAGGAAAGAATCAAGTAGGTTCAGGTATGAGGTAGTTGCCAGTCAGGTTCCTCAGAATAGAAATAAAGACTCCAACATTCTTTCTACCAAACAAAAGCATTCTTTCCTAAAACCAGAAAAAGATAAAGCAAAAGGTCTGTTTCTTTTTGATATTAATTTTGGCTCCCTGCCCAATACTAGAAGATCCCACAAGAAAAATATTTACTGTTGCAGGATTCTCCCACTTGTCCTGGAAAACATGGAAGTGCATCACAGAAGTCAACGCAGGCAAACCAGCAGAACTATAGAAGACAAGTTACACTGGTATTGCTACAAATCATTAACTACCCTGAAGTATACACCAGGTACAAAGTTTCCAGTCTTCTTCCTTCTTAAATCACATGTAAACTCTGCATATGATACAAGCCCAAGACTGAATGTCAAGAGCTCAGCTAGAATTCCAACAATTTCCTTCCTCTTCTCAAATACCTCCAAAGAGTCATATGGCTCCAGAAGGAATGAACTTTGTCCATGTTAATGAAGCATTTGTATTTGTTTCTGAATAACAACAGCTTGTCTATGAAGTTATTAATTCCTGAACTACTTCTTAAGAACTCTATCTCAATCTGCAATAAGATCACATGGACGAGAATTCACTGAGGAACAGCTATTGCACTTGCTCAGGTTATAATCATGTCAAAAATGAAAACATTTAAATTCATTATGTCTCTAGGAAGACTAAGAATACAGGTACAAAAGCTAAAAAGTAGCACTATTAGAGATGGACTCTTTTCAAAACAAAAGAACATCCAAAGGCTTGCTCTGTATAAGGTAAGATGTTAAACACTGTTGCATAAAACTGCGCATCTGAACTACCAACGCACCACTCAGTGCTGGCCCAGTAACCAGAGAGCTGGTTCGTCAGAGTGAGGTTTCACAGCAGAGCCAAGCTAGCTCACCACAAATGAGAGAAGGTCTTGCACTATCTCCTTCTTGCTGGCCTTGCTCCCACCCACATCCACAATCCTCAACACACAACTAGAAAAAAAAGTAGATTTTTTTTTCCCTTGTCAGGTTAGTTTTCTTACATTTTATTAAGCTTGATCAGTTTATCAGGGGATCACGTGCCTCAAGCTAGCTCAAGATGGACCATCACAGTCTGCACCTAAGAGCAAGGAAGACAGGTACAAGCCCATCTCTATTCAGCAGTAACAAGTTGTTCAGCAGATACAGACTACACAAATTCTCCCAAGTTCAGTTTAAAACAATCTAAATGAACATTGCCATGTTCCCACCTTTCTTCCCATCCTACCTGTTTGCGCCTTCTATTTGCACCAGGACTGTAAACTACTGGGTCTTGGAACCAGCCACCTCAGGGAGCTAAACTAGCAGGAAACTCATTCAATTGACTTGTCTATCATAGCAGTGAAGCCTCATATTATGCTTTAATCTGGCAACTCTAGTGCTTTAGAACATTCATGTCTGACAAGGCCAAATACCACCAATTCTCTTTCATTCAAAAGGTCTAAACCAGAAAGTGACTTTCTCTACTCTTGTTACTGAGTAACTGGTTCTGAATAATTGGCTGATGGTCACAAATTCTAGTAATTCTCTCAAATGAAAAACTCCCTGGACACACACCAACACTACATACAAGCTTTCTGTTATATGTGTCATAAAACAATACAATTAGAGACACATTCATTTTGACCATTATACACTTTCATTTTACCTTTTCGGATCAAAAGCTTCTCCACCTCTGGAACCTCCTCCAGGTGTTCTCCATGCCAGGCGTTCAATGTATTCATCTGCCACAAAAGGCTCCTAGCCACAGAATAAAAACTTATTACAACGTGCCACAGCAGGTTGTTCCTTAAGCAGCTTCTTACACATCATTTTGAAAGTGTTTCAAAGCTCTACTACAATCAAGAACAAGTACAGCATTGACAATTACACCAGCATCTCTTATGTTGACATATTTAATATAGAGAACACTGTTGTTAACGTGGTGGGCTTGAACGTCCAGTCTAGAGATTGCCAGACCACTGGCAAAGAATTTTTTGTGGGTCTGTGAAGAGTTGGTTCTGATTTAGAACTTGTTCTTATTTCCAGGTGAGCTTACGGCTTGTCGTTACAAAGTGTCTGAACCATGCAGCAGTTACACTCATTTGAGATATTACATCACAACACTTGGCCATCAGCTGAGGCAGCAAATCAGATCTGAGAACTTGATCTGTCTAAAAAATTACGTGGCAAAGTGAGTCGCTCAACTCTCTGATGCAGTTCGCAACATGGCATCACAAGCAGAACTGACCAAGGCACCGCACTGTGGCAAAAATAGTGCGAGATTGTCACTGGACAACCTGCAGCTGCAGAAACCAAGGAGAGAGAAAAGGAAAAAGAAAAAAAAAAATACTCCAGCAAGCATAAAACCTGATTTCCCCAGAAGGAAAATCAGGGCATGAGTGATGCTAAGAACATCAGGTTACTCAAGTTTCTTCTGTAATACTTGCTGGATCTTCCATAAAAATACCACACAATAGTTAAGATTATTTCTCCACCCAACAATGTTTTCTGAAGGTAGAGACCTCATTGTAAAAAACAAAACCCTCTTATTTTAGTTGGCCTAATATCTAAACCTGTGCAAACATTTATTCACATAGTTAATATAAACACCCAAAACACAGTTCAACACTTATTCTTTACTAAACTAGTATTTATCACTTCAGCGTCACTGGTAATCCAGCAGCACTGTTCAGGTGCTAACATCAGCACATCTAAGATGACTAAGCCAAGTATCCTCACAACCACCAGGATTTCACAGAAATTACATGCAGTGATGGCTTCAAAATTGTAGAACACAACCCAACACAGTCCTTGATGTGGATCTGGCTAACAGTGGTGTTTGCCACAACTCATCTCTGATAAAGAAGCATGTGAAAATGCCACCATTGCTATGGATAAAGCTCAGTTTAAAATACAAAATTATAATAATAATAATAATAAAGCAGCTCTCTACAGGTATCAAATCGGTTCCTGTATCAATAGGTCTAAAACTTTGTCAGAAGTAGTAAGGAGGGAAAAAACAGCATTATAGTGTTCTTTTAATAACTAAAAGCAAGGGCTGAAAAGCAAATCTTGCCATTTCAAGATCTGTCGTTTCTCAAAATACATCATGTTCTAGCCAGCCAGGCCCAGCTATTAAACAGAAATATAAACTTTTTTAAACATACTTTGCAACACACTGAATCCTGCTAGATAGGACAGAAGTTCCACCCTTTCAAAAGATCACCCAGTAACTCCTCACCTAAAGACTGACCAGAATAACTGTGTTGGGCTCAGCCTTCTTGGTTGAGCTTCAGAAATAACTGGATGACACCACAGACAAACCATTTCTCTAGAAGTCGCTCATCTGTTTAACCCAGTTCTTCCTGATACACAACAATAAATTTCCTTTATGCGAATCTCTTCTGTCAAAAGTTATAATGCAGCGTTTTCATACCAAATATAAATTCTCTCCTTATGTCATCTTTACATTTAAATGTTTGGGAACACTTTTGCAATTTTAATTGCAGGTGAAATGAGCCATTCAATACAGTACCATTCCCTTCAGGGGAGTCCTCCAGCTTCCTAATTGCCTTATGGCTCTTCGCAGCACTTCTTTATACGAAAATCACAACCACAACCTTTCCTCTGAAGATCCCATAATTCGGCTGGAGTACCACTCTAGTTACAAGGATGCCAATGCCAAGTACAGTGCAATGGAAGAACCCTATATAAAGGCTCCACTGTTTACTCACGCTCTATGCTTGTATATGGTATTTTCTGCATTTCTCCCCTCTTTCAGACGTTCACATTAAAAGGTAATTCACATATACACACAGAATGACCTTGAATTTCAGGGGGATTTTGCAAAACAAATTTTGCAGAGCTTTTTCTGCAAGCCTATCAAAGCTTCCTCTCCTCAGGAAATCTGTTATACGCTGCCTAGACTCTCAAAAAAAATAATAAAATAATACCGCCAATCTTGCTGTATCCGTTATGCCTCTATACTCCTCTAAAGCTCCCTTGAACGTATGTGTACACAGAGTACCTGCAGCTCCCTCCCTCACATCCCAAAAACCAGCCAGGCACATGGCAACCAACACTGCGGCTGACCCCAAACTCGGTGCTGCCCCACCAGCCACGAAGCCAAACTGAACCAACACCAGCCCAGTGGCCTCAGCGTGTTGTCCTCTTCTGTAACACTCATCCCATCTCCCAGTCTGCCTCTCTCCTTCTGCAGCATCTGCTACTCTGCAAAAATTATAAACCTGCATTTTGTTTTAACAACCTGACACATCAGCAAAGTGTTAATTAGTTTAGTTAGAACACAGATTCTCCTACTGCAGATTCACTGCTATATGCAGGTGTAGTAATATTTCAAAGGGGCATAACCTGAAAGATTTCTGGTTTTCAAGAACACGTTACATAGGAGACCTGTCCTTCAGCTTTTTAATCACATAAATCCTGTTCTATATTATTTAAGAAGTAGTAACTGCAGGGCATATTCTTACATGCAGAATACTGGCCAACAGAGAATCAAAATGAGCTTTTTCCTCAAATTTTCAGCAAAGGGTGTGCTAAAATACAATCTACTTGATCTATAAAGAATAAATGAAGTTCAACAGTGCCTTTTCAATACATGATTTCACAGGTTCCACTGCAAATGCAAAACTTTCTAGTTTTGTTTGTGTATCGTATCTTCCATACACATTTGCTCTTTTTAATGCTATCTTGATAACAGGGTTACCTAGAGCTGACAGTCTAATTCCTATTTTAAGTCTCCTATCCAGTTCTGCAGAAACTGCTGAAAACCAGCTGTTACAAATGTCATTTGCAAGTCCTTTGCCTGTTATCAGACGAGCCCTAACAGTCAATTTCTTCACAGCTTTGAACTTCCCTCTAGCTCCAGATGAATTAATGTGATCCTATCCATTCAGCCAATACTACTGATTTAATAAGAGATATGCCTGAAGTGGATGATAACCTGGTTTGATCTGGTCTGTATAAATGAAACTAAACTGGACCTAGCCACATTAAAAAAGTTTAGAAGTAGTCACTGCTAAATTATCTTTTGAGTTAAATGAAGAAGAATTTAGTCCATTTTCTGTCCATTTTCAGCATAGATCCTTCTATACAATGTCACATATCTGTAAAAAAAAATGGATTTCAAACACACATTCATGAAAACATGGCAGTCAATACCACCCTCAGTAAGCAGCTAAGTGTCACTCCCACAATAAACACATTTTCATGTTTTAATCTATGTGGCAGTGACTTCAAATTAACACAGCAAACAAACATTAATTTAGTGAATGTCAAGAAAACCTCTCCTGCCTTTGGAGTGAAAGAGAAGCAAAAGCAGGAGAGAAATACCGTTTTCCACATCGGAATACGTCATTTCCAGCCCTACCTCTAGGGAAAGGTCTCACCTACTTTGCAATTAAATCATTATTGCTACGGCAAAATGGAATAAGTTCTTGCATGACCCAAAGAAGCCAAAACATGGAGTTTTCTTTCCACGTCCAAGTTATCTCACATTCAACATCCCACAAAGAAAAGAACTGCGCTGTCACGATGTTGAGAAAGGAGCGGGCTCCCACGACAGCAGAAGAGGTGCAGAGAAGGTACAAAACCTGGCACCTAGCTACTTAGAACAGGGTGTATCAGTCTTGCTGGTTTTTTAAAGCCGAAAGACGTGAGTCATAACACTCATGTGTCACAACAGTGATTCACAAGTACAGGTGCACACGATGCATTTATATAAATTGCAGCCACAGGATCTTCCAAAGAATGAGGAAGACCTCTCCTGAAGGCTGGGCAAAGCGTGTCCTGAGGCTGACACGCCAAGTGAACAACCAGCTCTTGAGTGACCCAGAGAGCCAACACGGGATACCCAGTAACGTCCTCACAGACCAGTGAACATGGACAAACGGTTTCTGTTAATCACAGGTCACATCAGAGCCTGTGGTCCAGGAGAGAAGCTGCCGAGCTCCTGTGGGGCCTTGGCCAAGCCGTTCTGCTGCCCGTGCCTCAGTTTCGCCGCAGCTAAAGGGAGGGCAAAGTTATTTCCCTGGTTTCAGAAAACGAGAACCCTGTGCACTAAAGGCTCAGCGGGGCCGGCATCAACCGAGTAGGTTCCTTGTGCAGAAGAGAAGCGGCGGCCGGGCCTGGCG
>NW_009733444.1:0-23395 GCF_000703405.1 Apaloderma vittatum
GTCAAATATGACTTCCCCATGGCAAAGTCAAAATACATAAAGATATTTTGGTAGTGGATACAATTTCCAAAACCACTTAAAACGCAAAATACATTTACTTTTTGCCACAGAATGGATATTCAACTTAAGAGTCGTTGCTTTACTGCTCTATAAACTACTGTCATTACAACTCTACTGGCATTTAAGTATCTTGCCGCTGTAAGATACTTTAATATCAATAAAAGCATTACAAACTATTGATAATTCCCTTCCCCTCTCTGTGTAAGATTCACCTATGCAAGTAGCAATATTTTTACACTGGGGAGGGGGTTATCTCAAACTAATTGAGATGTTAAGAAATGCATGACTATGATGTGAAAGTGTGTAAAATTTTTCAGTGTAGTAAAATGTGCTCAGGGGATTAATCCTAGGCTTCTAAACAACATAAGCATATTTGAAAATTATTTATTTTCACATTTAGCACTTTGGGTGAAAATTATGTGCTCCCACAACACTGAATCACTCTTGCAGTCACAAAGAAAGGAATCAGTATGTAACACCCTATAAAAAAACACCAGGATAATAAAACTGCAGAAGCTGAGTTGCCTTAATTAACTGCATTAAACTAGTATCCGAGGGAACATGTCTCTGGACCATGACATTAAATGTGGGGTTTTTTCAGCTTTAATTTTGGAAGGCTCATCTTCTACCTTCTTCTCATATTTTCACTGTCACTTCCTTACATTTTTTTCTCTGAACTATGTCAGACATTCAGATAGTCCCAGCTGCCATCTTTGCAAACAGATTGTGATACCTCTATCTCACGTTAAAGTTAGGGTGGAAACATTCAGCTCCAGATGCATCTCCAAAAAGGTAAGTTATTACAGGAATGAAGTTCATTATTTTCTGTCTATCCTTTAAATTCTCTGAATAGTGAAATCAAATTGACCACCACAGGTTATCTCAAGCTATTGTCATTTCTCCAAACCCACTAAGATAACTGTTCAGTTTTCTTTCTATCTTTAGACTGAGGTTCAGATACAAAAGCCTGACTTAAGTATTAATCTTAACGCCTTGCTCTGAAAGCGAATGTGATACTCCATCATTTCAGCCTGTTTCAGAAGCAGAGTTTCAGAAGCCACTTTCAGGGAAAAAGTTGGATCTTATGCTTTCATGACTTTCCTGATGACTCCAGCTGTCAAAAAGTTGCTACTGAAGAGTGAGATTTCACCTGGTTTTTAGACAGATTACACTGAGACCAAATAGAAATTATTCTGGATTTTTCACACATAAACATGGCCAACAGCTATTCTCCCATGTGTCTAGAATAGAAGAAAAATGGCACTATGACATGAATGAAAATCTTTTTACTACAACCCTTCAGTTACAAGGAGCACATCTTATTATAGAGTGTAAATATTCCTAATTTTCTATAAACTTCACCACAGCATCAGCTCAGAACAACAAGCATCGGACAAAGGATCCCATTTGTGTTTTCGTAAGCGCTGAGATAACGACATCTGCATTTCCCTCTCTTTCTACTGGAAATACTTTCTATGAGATATCTCAGGTTTGCTTTTATTTTGCTTTGTTTTTATTGGCATCATCTCACTAGGAGCTTATAAAACTTCCTGGGATCAACAAATGCATTCAGGCCTTTTTCCTCCTCACACTTGTTTACAACTGATGAATTTCCAGCATAAAACAGGCCTTCATATTAATTCCTGAATGCATGACCTTGCATAGCAAACTGCTTCATTTCATCCTGTTTCTGCTACTCAAGTCCTCAAGGTGACCCACTCCTCCTCCGTATCGACAACTGCTCACAACTTCTGCCATCAGCACATTTCACTATCGGACTCTTGCTTTTGTGCCAAGTACTTTAATGAAAATATTAAATAAGATTGTCCCTAAATTGAGCCTCAAGGGGCTCCACTGATAGTCTCAGAATATCACCAGGCCTTAAACTTTAATACTAATTATATTCCATTATTTATGGCAGCAGTGCTAGCCCTAACCGCCCTGCAGCACTGCATACATAGGTACGCGGTAAGAGGGAGCCCTGGTCCAGAGAAGCCAACCGCCTGAACTTGCAAGAGAAACAGATACTGGCTGGAAGTAGCAGTCTACTGCTTTGAGAAGCTGTAATCTTGATTATGTTATGGCAGCTGTAATGAAGATTATCTGATAATTTAACATCGGTTGATATCTAGATTTCTGCTATCTGTAGATTAAGAGGGGGGAAGCAAAAAAAAGAAATCCTGCTGCATCTTACTCAACTACAAAAGCTTTAGCTTCCAACACCCTGACATTCTGTGATTCCATGATTCTATGATTCTATGAAATGGATAGTGATAAAGATGCTTCGCTGACTATTATAATGCCTGAAGAAATATTCGGAATTTTTCTTTGATGTTCTTCACAAATCAGCACGCTGTCACACAAGGCCTCTCTGGATGTACTGAATGAGATTCTTAACCATTTAACAGAAACATTTTTCAACATTGCTTTCAGTATTTCTGGGAACGTTTTTAACAGACCATCTTTCACCAAAACAAAATTGATTTGATCACAACAACTGAATCAATTCAGAAGTGTTTGCTTCTTAAGTATTTTGAGTATATTGAGCAATAGTTGGAGTACTGGAACCAGTAAATACTTCAGGAAAATACCATTTATATTTTTCCTCTTAGTTTTCCTTTGATCCTTTCTATAAATTGATGTTAATATTTGAATTAATTTCTTTAAAACTTGATGAATCATTTACTTTGTTATGAACTTTGTCAGTATACCACCAATAGTAACAAATCATAGAATGGCCTAGGCTGAAAGGGACCTTAGAGATCATCTAATCCAACCTCCCTCTCATGGGCAGGGTCGTCTCTCAAATAGAATGTTCCTATTGTTAGCTGGACTAATATCCTCCATAGTTTTCCCTCAGTAAGAAGTATAAAGCAATTGAAATTAGCATATACGTGTTTTCCTGGCCCTTGGAATCTGAATTTCCTCAGTGTGGGCATAATGTCAAAACATAGTGACAGTGTGCATGCATCCAAGAAAGCAAGCCTACAAGCAGTGAGCATGAAAAAAAAAAGAATCCACATAAAATCTATTTTTTGTTTTCCCTTGGTTTTTTTTTTTTTATAGTATGGATTTATTGCACTTCAGTGGACTGGTTAACTAACTAAATAAAAGCTCTCCAAAAGCCATTTAGAAACTGTCCTGATTGTGATTGCAAAGCAAAACTGACAGAAGTGCTGCTACTACTTATGGCTTATACAGAAACGTTCATATTCAGAGTGCTTGACAGACATTAAATTAATCCCACTGTATCTTAATTGCCACAGGGATTCAGACTGTTCTGAGGCATATATACTGCAAAAATTTCTGTAGCACCTTTCTTCTGAAGGAAATACATTTAAGATGTTTGTTATTTTAGAGAAAATACTCTTTCAAGGTTGTTTTCTTATATTTTGAAATGAGGCTCAGATATCTTGGTATCTTGTTGGCACAGCCTTAATAATCTCTCAGCTGTATAAAAATAAATGTAGCTGAAATTTCTTGTTTGAAAGTTTTGTGATGATTACTGTGATGGCCAAAAATGACAATCTCCATGAGAAGTATCACTCCTTATTTGTTTCTCCAAGGCTTCATACGCAATAAAGTAGGAACATAACACTGTTTACTTCTCTCAGGGCAAAAAAGTCCCCGAAACAACCCACAAAAACCATTACAGCACATTTTCAAACCCTCTCTTCACCTCCCTTTTTCAACTTCATATTTTTGTTCCTGAACAACTCCTTTCCAAGCACATGTGCACTCAGTCAGTTCATCACTGACCAGAGTGCCAGGAGGACCAAATGTGTGGGGGCTTGGCACCCTGATTTCTTTCATGGTCCAAGACTAATATTCTGGAAATAACAGCTTCTTCAGCCTCTGTCACTTTACACCTACCTTAATGTTCCTGCTGCACCTATCTTCCTTCATGAAGCACAGTGACAAAGCCCTGTGAAGGGTAGAGGAAAAGTACATAAGGACACGTGGATGTCAGCAAGAACCATACGGAGGTGGTGAATTTGTATTGCTGGCATTTATCAATGTGGAACAAAGGAACACATTGCAAGACTTCAGAAACTGAACATCACCGTGCCAGGCTTTCTTTGTGATTTTGATAAATTATCTAAGTTTCAGCTTGTATTTTGTACAGCTGGGAGAAAAAGTTGCCCATCTCAATTTGATGAGGGTGCCTACATGACAGGTAGCAATGGGATGAACAGCTACATAGGCAGAACAGAGTGTTAGTAGTGTGCACTCTGGATTTACTGCCTGCCTTTACTATAGACAGCTAAAGTGAGCTCTCAGGGATTAGGTTCCCAACGAAGATGTGGTTTTGGTTTCATAGCACTGTGCAGAGTTTCAATGGACAAATAAAAAATTCCCCCTGAGGAGAAGCATTTGCAAAATACTCACCAAAGGTACAGATGTGCTCGACGAACAGAACGGGTTTTAACAAACTAGGCAGTCAATCTTCACCCTGTACACTCCATGGAAAAGGTTTTGTAGGAAAAAAGGTAAAATTCAAGTGAACAGAATGTCATAATGCAAACATAGAAGCACAGAAAATTTTAGGCACTTGAACGACCGTACCTTCTTCCCCTTTACATCTTGTACACTTAAAGCTGTTGACAACTCTTGCAAAGTTCTTTTGAAGCTTCCACCCTGTAGCAGTAGCAGCAGCATAATTATGTGCATGTCACTGCAAAATGGATCTCATAAGCATGAGGCTAGCTCATGGAACAGAAGATACATATATAAAGACACGTATCTATATAAATAAAGCCATTTGCCACTCATGTATTGTTTACATCTGCCTAAATAGATTCTGTTCTCTGTAAGACTGGGCTCCACTAGTACCTTGCATTGTTAAATTATCTGCACGATTATTTCAGGTACCAGGATCCAAGAAATAAAGACTCCAGGATTATGACCTTTGTAATACCTCCTAATGATGGTTATGGATTTTAATTTGAATTAGTAAGGTGATTGATCAGTGGGGTACAGGAGTGGCACGCCGGTGAGATTATTGTGGCAGGACCTAGTTCTCAGCTTTACTTTTTGGGAGACTTTTACTAGATATGAGAAACTGTATTGCTTTCCACTCGGCTCAGTAGAGTTTCTTTTGCAAATGTCTTGTTCAGGAATATAATAAAATCTTTGATTCTGTGCCAATTAACACTGCAGAAATAATGGGTTTTAGCTACTATTTTCATGCTATCCAAATGCTTTAGGAGTACCCTATTACCTACCATTTGTAGAAGGGTGGAGTGGAGGAGTGGTTCGTTTTTTTGGAGGTTGTTTTTTGCTTTGTTTTGCTTTTGTCCTTCTATGCATCAAAGCCCATAAAGGCTTCTTTACTGTTATCCCTTGCTGCTGACTTCAAACCACATCTGGGCTTTAAGACTGGTGGGAAGCCACAGAAAAAAGTCAATACTAAGTAGCTTTATTCTACATTTCCTGATGTTGCTCTTGCTAAAAATATCTTAAGTCTGAAAAAAAAATCAATAAACACAATTTTTATCATCACGGCTTTGAGAGCCATGCTCCAAAAAAACCCTGAAAAGCAATTGGCTCCACTTTATGCCAGACACAGAGACTAGAGCTGACCATCCTCATCAACTCATGTGACAAGAAAACTGAACACCACGGTGAATTAAACCCCCACTTTTCTCTTCTGGGAGCTTAAAATGAGTCCATCTGGTATATATTTAGCAAGGACACAGGACAAAACAAGCATAGAGCTAGGATTTTACTCCTATTCCAGC
Source organism: Apaloderma vittatum (assembly GCF_000703405.1). Taxonomy (NCBI): domain Eukaryota; kingdom Metazoa; phylum Chordata; class Aves; order Trogoniformes; family Trogonidae; genus Apaloderma; species Apaloderma vittatum. Next base: position 5,802 of record NW_009733444.1, read on the forward strand.
GTTCATTGCACTGTGATAGCTATTGTTTGCCAGTCTGTAAGGAGGTAATTCACTTCCAAGTCAGTTCAATTTCACAGGATTTTTGCCATTAGCTTCAACAAGATTTGGGTTCTTTAGCTCCTTCAGGTTTTTTTCTCTTTATATCTCTTGATCCTCATTCTCCAGTCTGCCTTCCTGCTTTATAGCTTTCACAGAGACTGGATTCCAGTTTCACAAATTTGTTTTTCTCTTTCTGAATAGGATAGAATTTTTTCCAATTCTCAGTATGGACATAAAATGTAATGGGATCCTCATTTCATGGTATCATCTCAAATCTTTGTTTCTGTGATCCACAATTCAGTGGCTTGATAAAAAGAAATAACTTTCCTAATCTTTAAATGTTTCACTGTCATAGCACAATAGTGCATTGGCTTTTGTGAAGAACATATTTATAGGTAACAGAAAAATCATCACACACAATGACAAAAAAATAAAGAAAATCAAACTGGGGCAAACAGTTGACAGTCAGATCCACAGTTGTTGCCAATTTTAAAGATTCATCTTGTAACTTAAATCTTGAAATTTTCAGTTAGCTCGATACAAGATGAAGATGTGGAAGGGCATGTGCAGTCAGGATGATGTACATAGCAACGCGAGGAGTAACTCATGCGTGGGTAAAACTCAGACATCCATAAACATGTGTGCCTTTTAGCTGAGTGTTTGGAACAGACTCTCAGTTCTCAAACTTAATCTCAGCAAATGCAGAACTTTATGCACATGAAAATCTGCATTTGCAGATAGCAGTACCTTCCTGTGCACACATTAAACATATCATAATACTTCTCTTATACTTAAGCAGTATCACATTAATTTACAAAGAATTTTCATCTGTAACATAAGCAAAACCAACATATTAAAACATTTTCTCCACTTATAAGTGGATCCTTTAATCAGAAGGTTTCTCTTAAGGAATGTAGTATTTTTAATAGATGGTTCTGTTGTTGACAGTAAAGAGTTCTTTAAAAACGTATTGCAGAATAAATGTCACATTAGGCAGATACTACATCTTTGCCACAGAAGCTTTCTTCCTTAAGTTTATTCAAGGAAGACAATGATAGAAAACTAAAGTAGAAAATTTTAAGAGTAACTAATTGTGTAAAATTAACTAGGCTGGTATTTTCAAAAAATAGCTGGTTCTTCAACGTAAGAAACAAGATGGCAGACAGGTGGTCAATCATATTTGCAGGATTTGAGGAAAATTCTGCATTTGTTTAGGATTTGTGATCAGTTACAGCTAAAATTTTTGCAAATACAGATCTAGAGTATATTTTTATCAATCTAAAATAAAACCACTTTTGTAATTTATGCTTCAAAAGAGGTAGTCTTTGGAAAATAATTGGATATATAACGCTAAAACCTGTGCAAAGCATTTTCTAAAATGCTGCAATTCTGATTCTTTTGAATATTTCACAGTATCCCAATAAATATAATTTTACTTTGAGTAAAGTCAAGTATTTAACAGTAACTCATACAGGATTTCACAGAACCACTACAGGAAAAATCCAGCTTCTACATCCATTATATTAATTCAGCACACAAATGCAATGGATTTTCTAGTACAGTTCTTGTCTTCTTTGGCTATGCAGTGTAATCCAAACCTCTGAAAACTACTTTCTTCTGTTATTTTTGCTTTCTAATCATTCATTAAGTCTTCATATAAAGTAGCAATGGGTAAATGACCTAGTTTTACTGTACCTGAATGCCAAAGACCAAGTGTGTATCAAAACTGATTAAGAGGAGTTATAATTTTAAGATTAAGCTGTTGCTTATTTTATCTTCATTATGGGGTTTTTGGTAAGACCACGATGCATTGAAAACCCAGCATGGGTAAAAGAACTCTGTGACAACTGCTGTGATGATACTCAAGATACTGCCTCAAGATACTGCTGAGCACAACTGAATGCGATGACAAAACAATCTGAATGACTTCTGAGTGAACACCACCAAACACATTTATAATAACTCTTAAGAAAAAACCCCCAAACATTAAGCAAGATTTCCCACTTACCATTGTTTGAGGTCAGAAGTTCAGCTAGAGTCTTGATTTCTAGTGAAGCTATGCAGATGGACATGGACATCACCTGGGGATCTGACAGGTGGTTTCCAGTAGGTCATCGAGCCAGTAAAGAATGAAGCGAGTACCTTTTATTTCAGCATGCTGCGCCAGTGTTCTGGACAGACTTACCAAACACAGGTCTGTAAACCACAGCTGCAACTACACCCCAGTTTTGTGATGCACCACTACACCTCTGGCAGCGGTGTGAGATTTTGTGGCAAGTGGGTGACCCGCTCAGTGACCTTGCCTTGAGTTCCACCTCGCTCCCCGCACCCTGCTCAGGCAATGGTTTGGTCTGAAACCATGAGACCACTCTCAGTGCCAGGAAAGACAATTGTCAGCTGAAGCAGCCTGTGTCCATCCAAGTAACCTCTCCTGCCTCCTCCCAGGAAAAGGTGCAGGCCAGATGGTTGTCTCCTGCGGCACTGTCTGGCCTATGGGCTCCTGTCTGGATAGGGTTGGGGCTCCAATGCATGTTGGTCTGAACTTGGGCAAGAGGAATGAACACACTGACACCCTCAACCCAAGCAATATATTCTGCAATCTTAATATCTCCTTCAAAGCTCCAATTAAAAAAAAAATATAAAATTATACTCGAGGTTTATGTCCAATTAAGTTGTGAAGGCTCTAGCACTCTTCCGTGGCAAGATGCTTGGTGCTTTAGGACACTGCAGAACCTTGGGATCGAGCTCTGGACTGCCTAAAGCTCTTGGGAAAGGAGAACTATGGCAATCAAAAAGATAAGAAGCTAAAAGGTTCTGGTGAATAAAAGATATAGTGGCTTTTTACAGAATGTGTTGGCTATCTTTTTTTTTTTAAAAAATGGGATGATAGGGGTAGGGTAAGGAAGGGGAAAAAAATCAGGTGATTAGTAAGAGTACAGCATTACAAAAATGCAAGAGCAGTAAAGGGATCATCACCTACTTGATCATGATCCACAGCAGGACTCTGCCAACCACAGAATGGCCACAGTGCAGGAGGACAGCAGGCACACAAGAAAACTTAAATTTCTGCAGGCCCCAACAAACATATGACTCATCATATTCATTCCCTTCACATATTTGGATCTTATTTCCTTTGTAACAAATGTGTCTCACCCCTGAGGTGAATGCTTTTGTTGGTACAGATTTTCTTCATCAGCTCTCTCTGGAAATTGGCAGGCTAAGAGACATTTTTGTTATCACAGTCCATGAAGCACCCAGAAATCAGATCTTTAAGGCAATCAATTGTAATTACGTAAAATCTCAGGCTGTATCCAGCTCTCCCACTTTGTTCATGCTACTGTAACTACATGATTTCAGTGGGAAAGATTCTGCCTCTTATTAACAGAAATAATATCAGAGCACTAAAATTATGTTTCAGGAAAAACAAGAAACTACACGACAAAGTTATTGTATTTGAGAACATTTTTAATAAATAATGTGACAAAAATTACTTTTCTGATTATTGGATCCTCAGTATGCAAAATTATGGCTAAAATATGAGGTTTCTTACATGAACATAATGAAAACATTAATCACATGGATTGTTCCTTTAGTACTCCACACCCTTTCTATGGAACCTTTTTTTAAAATTTAGCTAAATGAAAAATTTCAGTCCTCGGTAAACACCAAAACACTTTTTTTTTCTTTTTTTTTTTTTTTCATTGGGGCTAGTCCTGATAGCTGTCAATAAACAAACACACATTTTTCCATTAGCACCAATGACAAAGAAATTTTATAATTACAAAAAAGATCATAAACTCTACAGACAGAGGACATCATTTGGCAAATTCAATGCAACTAATGCCTCTATTTCATTTTTAATGATAATCCAATGTTGGGAGAGGCCACAGCAAAACTGGTAATTTTCTGTAAGTCCAGGAAAAGTGAGAAGTGTTTTGATTATGGCCCACTTTTAGGTTTGTTACTTTACTGTCTGTCATCATTCAAATATTCCAAATACAAACATAGAGCATTAACAAAAAGATGAAAAATATCCCAAACAAATGCTTAACATTTTCAATACGACAAAAAAAAAGGTTAATAGTTACAATGGTTTACAAACAAAGTTTAGTGATTGTGCTTTTAAAACCAAAAAAAAAAAAAAGATAAGCAGTGCATTACAAAAAAATTAATCGCCAAGATCAAACAAAACTTCTTTAAGTGGCACTTCTTCAAGGTGAATTGACACAAGTAGAGGTCTGAGATTTGGGCCAGTAGCAGTTAATGATATTACCCAATCATTATTAAAAATGTCCATTTATTTTCCTGCTCATTTTCATAAAGCACTGTTGAAGCTGAAGATCAGAAAAAGTTTCAGATAAACTAGCTCACGCCACGATTAGGCAAATAGCAACGATATTGGCTTACCTCCTGCCTATCCCGAAGGACATTTTTAATAAGAATGTAGTTAATGATGAAAATGGAAAGACAAATCAAAGTACCACAGGGGATTTAAAATGAGTACATATTTACAATAAGAGCCATCTCATCCCAAATTAATTTTACTTGAATTTGTGAAACTGTATCACCTAACTGTATCTGCAAAAGGTTAGCAAGAGACTGGCAGAAAACAAGACATGTGGTCTGTACTGAAATTGTGAGATACCGTTTGCGCTGACTGCAGACTACAGTGAAACCCACAGAATAAAAGACTGTTCTGCACGATGTTCACTTTGGGGATCTTTTTAATCGACGTTGTATTACTTGCAACATTATCCACTGGCTCACTGGTGTACCAGCAGGGCACCAAGCACCGCCTCGCTGGGGGGAAACCTCGGGATCCCAGGCTCTGGAACCCCCTTCTGTTCTAATCCTGAAGCAGCCGTTGGCCCGAGTACCATGAAGAGCAGCTCACCTGCCTTCCCGGGCAGCCGAGGTGATGCGCTTAGCGTTACGGAATGGGCAAAGGCCGTTCCTCATAAGGAGGGTTTACAAAGAAAGAGTAAAATAAAAACTAGTGTTCTGACGGCGTGAAGAAAAACGAAAAATTGTACACTCTGATTGCACTGAACATTATTTCTGGCGTCAAACATCATCAGACTTGAGGCATCTTAAGTGATTTTTTTTTTCTGATTTCATATTAAAAGCCTGCTACAGTACATGTCGTTGTCTTCAGCTTTCTGTTTCCTGTATTAAAAAAAAGACATAAGTGACCACATGTTAGATTTTGTTATTTAAAATTTGCTCACATACTTTTTAGAGATCTGCTGTCTTTAAATAATAATTACTACTTTTAATTACGTGCAGCAACGTGACTGCATGTTGGACAGCCTTTCTACAATCTGGATTTAAATTGAATTAGTATCAGGCAGAAAAAAAAGAAGAAAAAAAATCGTGCCTTAATATTTAATAAAATTTAGAATGATAAACCGTCAAAAAAATGTGAAAGGCAATGTCAAGGTGTTCACAGAAGCTCTCGTTCTTTATTTTCACTTTTGAAAGAATGTGGATAATGTAAGTGGCCCAATTAAATACTGTACTTCTGAATGTTCTATTCCATAGGTTTTAGTGTGGTGACAGTTATACTGTGCTACATATTACTTGGTTTTGGCACATTCATGAAGTTTCTTTTCTTAGATTGGGCATAACAGATAAATGTACTAATTTTTCTGAAGATAAACATTTCTGGTTCAAAAGTGTTTTTTTTCCTGGCATCTGCCTCAGCACAGAAAATAGCCTCATTCCAGTTATCTTCAGCAGTGCAACTGCAGTTACCTCCATCTCTTCTTCTTCCTCTTCTCCTTGTTCATATGCTGCCAGTACTTGCATTTCCGCAACATTCCTTCGGGCTATATTTGCTTGATCTGCCCTCTGTCTGCCTCCTGAGCCTCTTGACGACATTGAGCTGGAGGAGCTGGGATCTCTAGGATTATTTGATGTTGGAAAGGTTGGTCTAGAATATGGCAGGATGTCCTCTGTATAATTAAATACACACACAGTTATGTTTATAAGCCCAGAGATAATGTGATCCTAAAATTTCCACATGCAGTTGATTTATTTTACTTTTTATGATCCTCAGTAGGTTTAAAGTGATGCCTTACAGGAATATGAAATACACTGTTTCCATAATAGCATTACAGAAGCTTTCTTGAGGAAATTTATAGTATTCACGTGGTAGCATTCACCACAGAAAAACTAATTCATGATTACTGTCCACTTCGTTTCAATTTATGATCCCTGCTCTATGTTCTACAGGAAAATTAAGAAAAAACCCACCCCTTGTAGTATATTTTCACTATGACTTGGAGAAAATGAGAATACATGCATGATACTCACAGGAAGCTCATTCCATCTAAATATTAGAAACTGTATTTCTCAGAGTGAGTTTGAAACAAAATTGGTCAGCATGTTCTAAAATTTCAGCACCATCCTCTAAGGTAACCTTCTAATAACTTTCCTCTATAGCAATCCACTGAAACCAACCTCCTACTAATGTGCCCAGTTAACCAACATACAACCCAGTCACCCCTGACACTGACCCTGGGTACCTGTAGGGAGAAAGGACTGGGCATTTGTATGTTGAAAGTCTCAGTGAACATTTGACAAATTCCATTAACCACGTTCCATTAATTAGTAATCTTACAACTTCCATATATAAGAAATTACATTGATCAGGTCTGATCCATATAATGCCACGGTAGCTAGTATTTATAATTAATGCATCATTACTGTGGCTTTCTTACTTTTTAAATAGGACCAAGTATCATCCTGTCCCTTTTCTTTCTATTTTACCTTAATGTGACCTATATTAGCAACGTGTCCTATATTAGCACTGTGTCCTTACAATAAATGGTCACATTTCAGCAGATCTAACTTCACTCACACCAGTGGTGTGAGAGACCTGAGCAGAGCTGGCCTGTTCCCCGTGATCAACACGCAACACTTCAGGAAACCAGAGCATGCAAAATAACCTTGAAGAAGATGAGTTTTTGCTGGTGTGCCTTCTCGTTTTGGTGCTTTATTTCCTCGCAGTTTCCCATCGTTTTGCTGGTCCTGTGACTCTCTCCGCTCTCCTGAATTTGTTCGCACGTCCGAGTGCTGTCTCCCATCCACCCCGTCCCTCCCCTTGTAGCTCGCTCCTTTCCTTTCTGCAGATCTGTCTGTCCTCGCTTCTATAGAAGCAAGTTTTGGCAACATGACTGGCCGCACCTCCAGCTGCGATTTGGACTGGGCGGTTGGTGATTTTATAGCTGGAGGTGGCACAGGAGGGGGTGGCAAGTCTACAAAGTTGAAAAAATAATAATTACGATGACATCATACATTAGTGAAATTAAGAAATAATATTTAACTTGAAGTGAAGAAACAGATGCCCTGTGTACTTTCAGCCCCCCCTCTGCCCTTCTCCCTCCACCTCACAACCTTTTATGTTACTCTTACAACTGCTGATGCATATGTTTTCAAAGCTTGAGCTTTAAAAAGGTGAAGTAAAGACCTCTCACTGCCTTTTCAAATCACAATATTTTCTTTAACATCATTTCACAAAGCTGTAATAAACATTAGGCAGTGGGGTATTAATATATCAGTTACGGATATCAACAATGACTTACAGATACAAACATATCTTTGCTGATATTTATCGTTTTTGCTAAGTCCATACAACAATGCAGCAGCTTGTGCTAGAGCTGCTCAAGGTCTTCAGTGTACTGAGCATCAAAGCAAATTGGCTGGGGTGTAAGAACGTGTATCGCATGAACTGCTGACATATGTAAGGGCAAAATAAATTAATTCCTTCAAAATAATAGCTTAATCTAACATATATATCCCTGATGTCTGTGGGTCCGTCATGAGATATAAAAAAAATTCCATGCTCAGTCGACAAAGTAACAAGCTCTCAGGGAGAAAAAAGGAAGGAAAAAAGATACATAAGAGTTATGAATTTGTCTCCTCAAATTAGCTTACGGGTTCTAAAGTTCTGTGTATTTTTAAATAGTATTCATAAAGCTCAAAAGTTTTGCTTCACTATTTTTTTTATTCCTGCATTAAGAATTAAAACTAGGATGTGTAAACTGCTCATCAGGATACAATAGTGGTCTATGAAATAAAAAGTCAAACAAGGAAGCAACAATACAAAAGCGGTTCACAACAAACCTGTACAAACAAATAACATGCATATAAGAACAGGTTAAAAAAAAGTGAGATATGAAAGAAGTTTCTGAGGTTAATATTCTCAAATGAGATTGCTAAAAAAGAAAATAATAGCACTTCAGCATTTTGTAATAGTGTAGATTTTTTCTATTTCCACAAAATCCTGGAGCAGCTGTTTTTTTCAAATACCATCACTATATATATAGTTAATTCACAGGGTAATCAAGAGAACATTTCAACTGAAAAATCAACTAAATTGGGCCAAGAATAAAGGTAGTACTCCCAAATAAGAAAAAAATAGGTATTTAACATATATATATATAAACTCAGATATGGCAGATGCCAAACATTTTCAAGAGGTTTTCCACTGACACATAGCACAGGTGACTCGATCTAGCCTGGTGGAAAGATGTAGCAATGCAGAATTCAGTGCTCTGTCCATGTATTGTCTTGGACAGAGTATTGTCCACGTTAAGCTGGTGACATAACTTGGAATTGCCCTCGACTTGTTTTAACTAAGACTGAACATTTTGTCTGGACTGGGATGATAAGGAAGAAAGATGTTGTAAAGTACATTTCCTAAGGTTGGACATACTTCAGGTAAATGAGATCTGTAACATCACTTCTGCTTATTAACTCCACCGTCTTGGTAAAAACACAAAAGAAAGAAAAAATAACCAACAACCAAGCAACTGAGAAAACTTCTCTTTGTTCTTATTTATGGCTTGAATAAGGGACCAAATCCATTTAACAAGAATGGATTCTGTTCCTCTTAGCTAAGGACAAGTTGGACAACCAGCCTTATATCCCTTGCAAGTTGTGTAAAGGCTGTTTGTTTTTTCCAAGTCTGGCAGTTTGGGGAATGTCAGTTTTAGGGAGTAGCTAAAGATAAACAACTGACTACTGAAGACTTAATTTTAAGTATCTACTTAACTCCCACCATTTGCTAGTATCTTTTAAGATATCATTTTCAAAACTTAAGAAGGCATAATGTAAATTAGCTGGAAGCTAATTCAATCACTAAGTGGCTAGATCAAAATAGTTTTATTTATTGAATGGGAACTATTAGACTATAAAGTAAGAAGAAAGGCAGACCTGTGGACAATGGCATGGACTTGTTTATCGAAGGGAACTAAAACTGTAAAATGGAAAGGCAACTTCTGATCCAGTAAGATATGAAACATAACACATTTTGGCAAAAAAATACAAAATGAGTTATGTTACATTCCTCTGTTATCCATAACTGTTTAAACGTGGGTTACAGAGATAACCTCTGTCCAATACACAGCCTTAGCAAAGAAATTCTGCAATTCCAGACCTCAGAGTAGCATTTGGACTACCTCCTCTAAAAATGCTCTGTGAGCTCCAGTCAAAGATCGAACCAAACCACTTTCCCTGTGCTGCCCAGCCTTGTATAGATGCTTCAATCATTATGTGCCCACAACTTTGGATAGTTGGATCACAAGGCTCTTAAGTGTCAACATGTGCTCCAAAAAATAGCAGTCTGAAGAAGTATATAACCTCTTCTAATTCAACAGCTAGGGGAAAAGTCTGCTCAAGTCATTAGTGTCCTGTGACATGTTCCTTGAAAGTGCAGAACATCAGACCATGTCAGATCCAGACCAAAGCCTATCAAGCACAAGAACTGTTCTTCAAAAGCAAGGCTGGTGAAAGTTTCCACCTTTTGCAGATAAGTAAGTAAGATAGTAAGATAAGTAAGGTAAGAACCTAAGATAAACTCTGCATTAGTCTGTGGAGATTAAAACTGTATTTTCCTTTCTGAGAAAAACATCCTTCTCATAATATGTCTTCTCTCAGAAAAGAACATACTGAATATCCGTAAATATCCCTTCTGTCAAGCCTGATGATGTAATGGGCGTGTAGATAATTAACATCAGCCTTTTCAGTCACCCTTGGAGCCCGTCTCCAGCAGTTGTGGCACAGCAGTGCACTGGCCAAATACCAAAGGGAAGGATAGCATCTTCACTGTAGCCTATAAAATACAGCTTGGAACAAACTGTTCTATTCAAGAATTCTGTCCAGCTACACAAGACAAAGAACAAAGTGGTGTTAAATCTTGACTATGGAAAAGAAAGACGCATTGATATAATAAAGTTGATACATAAAAAAATGCAGTAGCTCTGTGGTACAGTAATAACTAAAGAAAAGTGATATTTTCTTTTGAGAACATTTTTGCAACCTGCAGGGAAACTATAAAAATCTTCATTATAACACAGTACTCCTCACTGAGAAGAATCCTTTACAGAGGAAAAAAAACCCCACAACTTTTCAGAGGTCAACACTATTACACCCCTGTGGTATTTATTTTAACAGCTCAGATCACAGAGAAAATCCAGATTCAATCTGCCTTCTCTAGTACAAACTGGCACACTTCTTTTTAAAAGCAAAATGCAAGCTTCCACTGTAAGGAATAAAAAATAAATCACAAACCAACATCAAACCAATATAAAGAACTCAGAGGTATTTGTTAAAGGTCAGCTGTGCTCACATGTTTCATTCATGCCTATGTATTACTGTTGTACCGCTTCCCACGTAACTCCATTAATGGATGCCATTTCATAGCAAGCTCTACACAGGAAGCCCTTCCATATATGTCTTTTGAAAGCATTTTCTAAATGAGAACATATACAAGAATCCTGGCATAAGCACACCAGTGGGGAAGAATAATCTGCTAAGTTAGTTTATTACTGAATTGGAAAAGACACAAGTAAGCACAAAAAGAGGAACTGTAAGTAGTGACAAATGAGGGAGGGAGGCCTGGTTAGGCAACGCTCTCTTTTAAGCTCTATCAGGCTGTAGATTTCTCCAGTCAAGCCCTGAAGAAAACAGCAGAGTTATAGATTTGATGCGATATTGCAGAACATACAAAGTGATTTTTTTTCTACTGCGTATTTATGCAGGCATGCAAAATTCAAGATTGTTCCTGACTTAGTAAAGCTTTAAGATCATTTAAGATTCCTAGATACATAATCTCAGCTACTAGCATTCATGTACTGAAGTTATTTTCGTGCTTTATCTTTCAAGAAACATGGCTCAAACAGTACACAATAATTGGATGAATAATTAGATACAGCAAAACCCAATATGATGTAAAAAAGCAGTTGGTTGTTGGGTTGCAGGGTTTTTTTTTTGTCTGCCTGTATATTTACATAATGTTTTTTATCAAAATATTTTCACTCCACAAAACCTACCTCAGTAACAAAACCAACATTTACAAAATACCTCACAATGGAGTGAGAAGTAAGGACTGCGAAAAGGACAGGTATCTGAAAATCATTATCATTCAATAATAAGCTGAGTTTTAGCAGAGATAAAAGCCACATGCCTACTTATTTTTTACCTTGCTGAAATTTGGGCAGAGCAGGTATTTTTGTACTGCACAGGCAGAGGGAGACAAAAGTACAAATGATGCCAGCATGCATAATGGCTTAACATTTCAAAGTGAAAATTCAAGGAAACATTTGGCACATATTCAATTGCCTTTTGTGAGAAATTCAGCCACCCTAACATCATGTCATTGATAACACAGCTAAATAACTCCATTACAGTCTCAACCACTTAGTTGTGAACATATAGGATTTTTTCCTATGTCACTCAAAGATTTAAAAAGCAATCAGGATTTGAAATATCAATGGTGTAACTTCTATTAAAACACCTACTGAATTGAAGTAATGGCAAAGTACTTTTTAGCCAAGTATTTACAATTGCAACTACTAGTAAATCAATTCAAGACAGTTCAGAAGAGACTTTCTTATATATAACGTTTGAACATACAATATTCCTTTAAAATTTGTTTTCTGAAGTTAAATATGTAAGTAGGTCAGGCAAGGTTGAAAAGGAGGATACATCTGTTTGCTGGTTCTTGCAATGTACTCTTAGTAGTTAGCTCTCTAAAAGGCTAGATGAAGAGCAATTAAAAATTCATACACTTTAATCCTTACCACCCTCTGAGCAAAGATTTTTAGCAGCAAACATGGAGAACATTTCACCGCCTGGATGACTGTCAAGGAATAAAACAACTGAGCTGAAATCCCATTGCAGGTAAAGTAGAAACTGATTTGAAGTAATGGTAGTAGAGAATACAAAGTTGTTACTACTTGTACAATGCAGCACAGATCAGAGAGCACTCTCCTTTATCCACAAAAGAGGGTAGCAGACCTTTTACTGCTACATTAGTACATTACTGCTATACTTTCATAAATACCAACCTCTTTCACAAATCTTGCTGTATAAAGAGAAAAAAACACAGATCTTTTAAGGCTTGACATATATTCCTGCTATGCTCAGCATTTTCAATCGTTAATGAAAAGACTTAATTTATTTATATATCCTTTCTATCAATTAATCATGTAAATTCTTCATGACACTAGTATTTCACGAAACTGCTAGTAAATACTAACTCAGGTAATATGAGAACAGTAGACAATTCTTTATCTATGAAAGTAAATTCCATTTTAAAGGTTGAAGAAGTACTGAACTGATGTATTTTTCTCTTTTTAATATTTATTCAATGCTTCTAGCCAACAATAAATGCTAAATTCAGGATATCTTCTTTGCTCTACCACAAACAACCATTAGTTCACCTACTTTGACAACAAAAAATCTTTGCATCATGCATCCCTTTACAAAAAAGATAAACAACAGTGTGACATCAAACCAGTGGAAAAAACTCCTTATATCTGAGAAAGGCCAATTCTGCTTAAATGTTTCATTCATGTCTCAATATCACTTTTCTCCACTTAAGGAAAACAATCAGTAGATGTTGTTTTATAGCTAAATCCTAAAGGAACAATATACTAGACATGGCTATTAAAATTAATGGTTAAAACCTTCAGAAAGGTTCCAAATATGCTTATGTAAATGGATTGAGGGGAAAAAAAATTTAAAAAAACCCCAAACCGAACAAGCCCTTCAACCTTTGAACTGGGTTTTATTAGATCTGCAGAAATTAAAGCCATAATTTTCTGTTCCCTGAATGACCACACTGTACTGCACACTAAACACGTTAGTGTAAGTTCTTACCTAATTAGAAAATATGCTGAAGTAAGCAGGTGCTATATAACACAAAACAAATATTGATCTTGATTGTCAAATCTACTGCAATATCTAACCACAGTGCTCTATGATTTAACTTTGTATAATTACCTTCACAAAAAACTGTCATATAATGCAGGCCCACCCCACATTTATTTCTGTGTTAGAAGAAAATGGTCACATAAAACTCCTGGCCAGATTTTATATCTGATGTCCTAGCTGTGTGTTTGTATCGAGGTTTGATGCTCAGCCAATTATTCAGTATAAGAGCATTCTCTTCAAGAGGATAAAAGCTGATAAAATGTCCACAGAATCTTGCAAAATGCCATTACAAGGGTCTCATAAATGTAACATTTCTTGCACAGGTTTAGGATTTACACCTTGTGTTGTCCTTTTATACAAGCAAACATGCACAAAAACACTGTAATAACCTCTTGAAATCAGATAATATTCCAACAGCTCAGTTTCACTGACAGAAGGGGCCTGGGCACAAGCCAAGAGGCCCAGGTGCACTGTGTCATGCCAGTATTTAATGCAGCCTAATATCAGATAGATGCTACTGAGAGAAAATACTCAGAATAAAGTACAGATAATAGCACGGACAACCACTCATTGCTAAATTACTTCTGCTCATCGTGCTGTGAGCTTTGTATTATTTTTTTTCGTCAAGTGGCAGGAATCATAGGGAGAAGTGGCTCAAAACTCCCTTCTTGTAACCCTAGATAAGGATCTATAATATTAGGCTTTCATATGATAATGGCAAATGATGCCCTTCTTTGAAAAATTTCAGACTGGTAATGAAAGTCCTAATCAGATTGTTGTTGCAGAGAACCAGGAGGTGGGGAACGATGCCTTTCTTTCACCTCCCCCCCCTTAGCAAATTCAGTAAACTTGACAAGATGGGTTAAGTCTTGGAGAATTTACCTTACATGAATTTCCAACAAAGCCCGTCGGTTGTTTTATAAAACTGGAAGGCAGTGCTTTAATAAAAGCTGCACCACCTGAGGCATTTTCATTAAAGGCTCTCTCTAGACAACATCACAATGTTTGCATTATCCTCCTACACTCCCACGAGAATACAAGCACTACCTTTTCAGCAAGAGTTGATATTGTGTGTGAAGGCACGAGAGAAGATGATTAGATTTTCCTTTTACTCACAAAGTAACCGCTTGCAACAATGCTATGGTCAGGATTAAAATTCATTGATTTGCGTTGTCCACCGTTTGAATGGTAAAGTGTGTTTTTTTCAGGAAAAGATGCATTCTGAAGGTTTTAGTAGTCAGTCATGTGAGCGAAGATTTTAATCCTAACCACATATTATTCTCAATGACTGTACTATTTATGCTATCTGGGCTCTTAAATAATGACAGTAATTAGCCGATTAGGACACTATAGAAAACAGGTGCAAGGCTCTGAAGTGGAAGCATCAATGTACAGTATTAAGGAATTCTGGCATTTAAAATTATTAATCTGTTCAGTGTGTTTAGCAACAGGAAACACAAATCACTGGATTCTGAAACATAATGCTATCTCTGTGGAAAAATTTCACACACACACTGAATGCGTATTTAGAAAGGTTCACTGGCATTTTCACCCGTTTCAGTGGACTCACCATCTGTGTATACTTCTCTGCGCAGATGTCCTGGCTGGTGTTTTTGCTTTTTGGCAGGTCGGACCTTCTGTATTACAACAGCACTCATGTTGCTGTCGGTAGATACGGGGCTGGTGGGTCTAGGACAGTGTGATGCATGAAAATGTCTACGGCCTGAAAATTGTTACAGAACAATAGCTATTATTTTTCTTATCTAAAATAAGACGTTTCATACTTTCCCTTTTTTTTCACATCAGAATGACTTCGCTATACAAAACTGGAAAATCTACTGTTGGAACACTAATAAAACTCGTACCCTTCCCATAATCACTTTTTGAGAGAGCTACAACTAAATCAAAGCATTTGTTATCCTATCAGTCTGCAGGCTGGCTTAGTTGCACAGAAATTATCCAACTGCTTGGAAGCTGGTAGCTCCCGGGAATGTGAACTCCATCAGCGGGCAAGCACAAGCAGGCTTCCCACCCAGCAACCTTCCAGAAACCACAAAATGTTTCACTTTCCAGCCAAGTTTCACCTCCCCTAAGCCTGGGTGGCACGAGGTCACCCCATGCCATAAGCAGAGTCTCACACACAGATATCCCCTCCACTGCTTTGAGTGAATTACCAGGAATGCATCGGGGATGTACAACTGGCATTTTTAGCACAGCTTATTTGCTGGTAAGATGTGTCACATTTTTAGGACATGCAGTCAGGTACTGGCAATAGCAGTATATAAAAATCACTGCATAATGTGAACTTGACTGCTGTAAAATTCGCTACCTGTGATAGTAACGGGAAGTAAAAAGACCTTTTCTAAATATATGAATTTACATACACACAGACACACGTTTTTATGAACTTGTATGTATAAAACGGATAAAATCCTGGCCCTATGGGTATGAATGGGAGTTTTGCCACCTACTTCAGTCAGGCAGGATTTCATCCAGAATTACTAAATTACCTCCCCTCTCACTCTTCATGATGAACAGCTGTGTTGAAATGAACAAAGGACTGTTAACTGGGAGAGGATATCAGAAATGGGAGGAAGGTTGCAAATCTGTGGAGTCAGGGTGGACGCAGTTGTGACAGAGTACCTCTTCTCCAGGTCTGGCAGTTTAATAGGATTGATTGGCAAAACATTCACGGATCTGCCTGAAACGTGCAGCCCATCCTGGGGTACTCTTATTTCTTAGCTGAACTATAACAATGTCCATTGGGCCTAGTCATGTTACTGATTACCTGTATATATTCAGTGTTACTAGTAACTAGTATGGTATAAAATATGAATTATTTTAAATATCGTATTTCCTATGTCCAGTGGTGATCCAGGAGAAAAAAAAGGAAGAAATGTATGCACAAGGCCTTGCTGCATGCATATGATCTATAATCTAAACTGCAACTAATAACAGATGTTTAAATTATGAAAGCAAAACAAAGCCAATTCCTCTCAATAATATAGCAGTAAGAGCTTGAGTAGCATTCTCCGTAAGATAACAACAAAATAAGAAGTGGAAAGAACTATTTTTTTTTTTTTTCTAATCCAGGGGAAATACAACTATAAAGGTTTACTATTTATTTGGACAATGCAATACAGTAGGATTAAACCTCTCACAAAGAGTGAATGAAAACACTGGGAATCTTAAACTAGGAAAAGGTTAGAACTCTGTAATCCTTTTTTCATCCTCATTCAGTTCTGGCTGAAAATCCAGCAGCAGAGTTAAGATTTGGCAACAATCAGAGACCAAAAAATAAGGAACTCCTTAGGACAAACACAGTAGGGCAGCAATCTATTTGAACTATTTTACCAAACTTATGTTTTACTCTTCCACTAGCGTGAATTGACTCCCCCTCCAGAATCTGTAAATGTTGTAAGAATGACAGTGTGCCAGTAGAGGTTGGGGACTGACCTGCTGGAGAGCAGCATAGGGGAAAGGGACCTGGGGGTTCTAGTGGACAGCAGGATGACCATGAGCCAGCAATGTGCCCTCATGGCCAATAAGGCCAATGGTATCCTGGGGTGTATTAGAAAGGGGGTGGCTAGTAGGTCGAGAGAGGTCCTCCTGCCCCTCTGCTCTGCCCTGGTGAGGCCACATCTGGAATATTGTGTCCAGTTCTGGGCCCCTCAGCTCAAGAGAGACAGGGAACTGCTTGAGAGAGTCCAGCACAGAGCCTCAAAGATGACGAAGGGAGTGGAACATCTCCCTTATGAGGAAAGGCTGAAGGAGCTGGGTCTCTTTAGCTTGGAGGAGAGGAGGCTGAGGGGTGACCTCATAAATGTTTATAAATACATCAAGGGGGAGTGTCAGGAGGACAGAGCCAGGCTCTTTTCAGCAGCGTTCAATGACAGGATAATGGGCAATGGGTACAAGCTGGAACACAGGAGGTTCCATAAGAATATTAGAAAAAACTTTTTCAGTATGAGGGTGACAGAGCACTGGAACAGGCTGCCCAGGGAGGTTGTGGAATCTCCTTCTCTGGAGACTTTCAAAACCCATCTGGATGTGTTCCTGTGTGACCTATTCTAGGCAATCCTGCTCTGGCAGGGGGGTTGAACTAGATCATCTGTCGAGATCCCTTCCATAGTATCGTTTGACTCTGTGATTCTATGACAGGAATTCAGGAAGCGGTTGCAGGTAAATATGTTTCACAAAAGCCTTTTTTTTTTTTTTCCTTTATTCTCCCACCAAACAGAGGACAAACTCACCTCCTGCTGCATCCTGCATTTGACGTCTGGCTACCTTCAGGCCAGCGTATTCCGCAGCTGCTGCGACAGCCTGTGCAAAAT
>NW_009733444.1:23449-71249 GCF_000703405.1 Apaloderma vittatum
CGCCCGCTTGAGATGTTATCTTCCTCGGAGGCTGAACCCCAGCCGTTGATCATGGACCCTGTCACAGAGCTCTCCAAATCCCCAACACTGGAGGCAGGTGTCTGCTCAAGGCCGCGCAGAAGGAGCCTTCTGTTCTGCATCTTGGCCGCCTCTATATCTGCCTCATCCTCTTCTTCTTCGGGCGCATCAGTATCCATATCAGAGACCAAGGGCCCTGAGATGTACCCATAGGTATGTGGTGGGGAGATCGGCCTTGGAGGGGGTGGAGGACTTACAGGTTGACGTCTGTGTAAATACAAGGGCAAGAAGAATTGAAGTCACATAACATAGTCAGAGGAAACAGCAGACTGATGAAAACATTTATTTCCCAACCAGCTTGACTTGCCTTTTCAGATCAAGAGAATTTATATCTGAAAGGTTCAGGGTTGATATTTAATTATTTTTTTGTTTTTCTTTTTGCTGTAAATCAGAACTGATAGTTATCTAGTTTGAAATCTACCACTAAGAAATCTGATTTTTCAATATGGTTCCTTTACCACTGATTTTAATGAAAATTGGCTTATTTTGCATAAAGCTCTTCATTTTTCCTAAAGTAGCACTTGAAGAGAAGCATGTGAAGAGATGGTTACATTTCATGTGACTATTTAAAAAATTAAAAAAATTTGTTTCTGCACTCTTGAGAGCAAAAGAAGTGTCTGCATATTGCTCTAGAAGTTTGAAACTATCAATGTAATTACTTGCCACCACCTACCCCAGTGATTCAGAAAGACATAAAAAGTGATACTGTTATTTCATTATTTTCTAAATTCGCCTAGGTGATAATTTAAAGAAAAAAATATCTACTGTAACATTAGTTTTAGGTCTTAAGGATTCCAAAATGCATGTATAGGTTAATTTATTTTGAACTTAAAGCACGAGTAATGGTGTCTCCAGCTTAAAGAGGCAAAGTATTAGATACCATTAGGTCAACCGTTCAGTTTAGTTAATACTTCACTTAGAAGTTCCAGATAGTAACATTGTCACCAGTTTTTCTTCAGAGGACCACAGGCATGCTCTTTAATTGCCATTTGTCTAGGAGCAGCAACGGCAGAAAGTGGTTTTTCCTACCAAGAATTTCTACTGCAGTCTGCTTTGCAAAGATTTCCAAAGCAATTTTTCCTTTGTCAATTTTTTCGTCTTATTATTTCATTGATAAATGATGAGTCTCATAAAGAAAATCTTTTCTTTTTTGGGGGGGACAGGATTTTTTTCTTTTAATAAATTTGAAAAGAAAATTTAGAAAGGAAAAAGCTAATAATTTCTGACAAGAGCAAACTTGAACCTGAACTACATCATCTAGCCACTTTTTTCCACTTGCTGTATGAAGTAGTAAATGGAATAAAGACATCAGTTAGGGATATATACCCAATAAACACTTAATAACCGCCCACTCTCAAATCCCAAATCCCAGAAGACGTTGCTGCATGGGTATGTCTACCTGCCTCTGACCAGAGACCTTGCCCAATAAAGTTTTACTGCCTCAATTTAAAGCTCTTATGACAACTGCCCTTGTGAAATATTTGACAGTCTTCCTCTTCTCTAGGTTTTGGTATTAGAAGACAGACAACTGGTTTCAAAATATGTTAAGGTTCTTGAAAATACAGCTTGCTGGCCAGCCTTTACGGATGGGGTAATTGAGTGTAGCTGGTTCATGGGCATACAAAAATATTTTGTTCACTTTATCTGACATAGTGGTTCGCACTTTAACAGTGATATCATCTCCTATCTCGGCTCTCGCTTTAACATTGACATCATGCAGCATCTCACTGAATCTTTAGGTTTTTCTCTGCTTGTCCACTCCTGCAGAGAACAGTTTGCTGTACTTCTCACAAACTGACCAGACAGAGAAATATTACAGTACATCATCACCACCAGAATCTTATTCTAGATGCTTGGATCCGGTCAGAAATTACGATAATACTCAGGAGAACTACAAGTAAAGCTAATAAAAAGTATGACTAACAGTATTTTAGACATTATTTTCACTATAAAGTTAGTATTTACAATCCCACCCTCCCGCCAGAAAAAAACACAGAGAGGTAGAATGTGCTCTTAACTGTATTGTCACATCATATTCAAAAGAGAACCCCCCCTTCCAGACTGTGCTACAGATGTTTAGCACAGTACACTCAGCTCCTAAAAAAAAATGCCATAGGTCATATCAGTGCTGTTAGATGGAAAAGGTACTAAGCCAAGCCCTACAAATCAAGTAAACAGAATTACATGAATCTTTTAACTTAGGAGATGGATGTAGCAAAAAGAAAAAAAAACCCCAATGTTTGAAAATGTAAGATGAACAAGGCAAATCTAGTCACTAACAACTCTTTCTGCAAAGCTAGACTTAACCATTGTAGGAAGAACAAAGTAAATGTGTATTTTATTTTTTCTGTCCACTCAACGAGTAAGCTGTATGCCCCAGGAGCTTTAACTGGAGCATCCTTCCAGATACTTTTGCCCCTACCCACAGCTAGGATGACTAACTGCGAGTTTTTGTGTTGAGCAAACCCTCTACTTTTGAGGCAGTGACTGGCAAGGACCGGCTGGTTGTGTGTGTTTGCACACACCTGCTCCAATGGCTAATCCGTTCCGTAAGGCAGCATGCATCTCCCACTCTCTAGAACACGGTAGCTGAGGTTCTGGAAAGTCACTCACAACATACCGCTCACTTAGCATTTCCCTTTTCCATTAGTGTACAGCTAATTTAACCTCTAAATAACCCAGAAAACTTAAGTGATTAAAATGAACACTTCTGTGCCCTGACGTATCAGGGCCTACGGAAATTACAGGAAAATATTATTAGCCACCTACTAATACAAAGAGTTAGTTTAAAGACTCAGGAAGATAGAGGGAGAGAAAAAGATACACCATACATGAACTGTTACCATAAAGAATAAAAAAAAACAAAACCAAAAAAGGCAGACCAAGTAGAAGTGGCGAACAAAAGTAAAACCAGATAAAGGCCCTTTAAAATAAGATTAATAACTACTGCTCACTCGAAATGGAAACATAAAAATGAACTAACTTTTCAAAACACATTCTGGAAAATCCATCCATAAATGTATAGTAAGCTATATTAATAAAATCAAAGTTCTACAGTCTACTTGGCAAGATCAAATCAATTTCATCACAATAGGCCTGCATTTCAGTAAAAATAGGAAGTATGACTAGAATATTGTAGGTAAGTTTGTACATCTGTCATAGTAAACAATATACGCAAACCACTGGAAGAAAAAATAATGAAACAAATACAATTTGGCATGAAAAATCTGTGCCTTCTTAGCAAATAGCAAGACAAGTAAACATCATACATAAAAAGCCTCATTTGGACTTCACGGTTCTATGGAAGAGAAGCTGTGAGAGTGTATATGCAAAATAGTTTGTACTAAAAGCAACTCAGTGGAAATAAAATTTCTCGGTAACAAACATCTATATTAATGTCGGTCATTGTTTTAAATAAGGGTAGGTGGAAATGTTAAGAAAATTTTGCAAGCAATAATTTCCCATATTAGGATTTATGAGAGCAGGGAAATCTATAGGTTATATAAATTATATATTTATATATATTCATACATATCTGTGACAAGTTAATTGCACAGTTACTGTGAAATAATGCTTGCTATTTTATGGTAATAATGCAGTAAATCTATTGGAAACAATGGAACTGTAATTATATGGTAAGCTGTGTTAACGATACCACTTTAATATCTTGATGACTGTGAATTTAACTTATGTCAGCATCGTACATATCGTAAAGTGATATACTGCATTTCTTCCCATGGTATAATAATAAAGCAACTTAATTACATATTTCTTAGGTTACAAATAGCTCTAGCATCCTGGATTAGAAGTTAAATATTAACAGAATAAGTATCGTGGGGAAAATCTTGGCCTCAGCAAACTCAACAGGAATTCTCAGTGGGGCTTAGGACGACTTGTATTACATCTCTCTGGCTACATTTGCATTGACACACCTCCGCTCAGGCTGGTGTTGTATGTGGCCCAGATCCTCCTGACATTCCTGTAACATGGGCTGGAGTTCCTCCTGGGGAGAGGGGGTGAGAGTGGCAGTTGACTGATGGCTATAGGAGACAGCGGCTGGAGAGGAAGCTGCTCCTCGGACGGGTGGAGTAGGACCTCGCTCATCTTCTTCCTCTTCCTCCAGCTCATCCTGCTGCAGATACATCCTTGCAGGTGGGACAGGACAAGGAATTTCTTGGTCATAGCTAAAATTAATTGTTTAAGAAAATAAGGACTTAAATTTTTACTGTGTAATTAGCATATCTGATACATGTACAAATATCCGAGAAAAAAAAAAAATCATTGCTCCATGTGCTCTTGAAAACAGCCTAGTAAGGATGTACCGAGTGGATGTACACCACTGTCAGCAAGCAATCTGTAAATAGCACACTTGAGCAAGAAGAGGAGCACCACAATGGTACTGAAGGAAGGTTTCACTGTCAGCATGTAGGGCAAATTACAGTCCAGTTAACTAGTGATTAAAGCGAGAAACAGATGATGTGTTCATTTCCCTTACCTTTCATCAACTGAAAGACTGTAATCTTCACTATTGCTATGGGGAGGTGGGTGTGCTGGAGGGGGTGGAAGAAGATCTGCCCAGTTCATGCCAGCTTGCTTGGGAGCCTTTGGGGTCCGAGCACCCTTCTTGTGCCCTTGACTCCCTGTGAATAAAAGGCAGTACATATCTGTAATGCTTATAAGGATCTCATAGGCACTAGCTTTCAACAACAAAACAACCATAGTCCCTCCCAGATCCTCTTGAATTCTCTGGGAATTTACTGTTGTGCTGAGCTAGAATAAACAGGCTTTCCTCCTCTTTGCATCAGTTTGTAATTGTAGCTTCTTTGGAGAATTATTCTGCATTTTATGCAGTTGAATTTAACCAGAAACTTCACATACGACAGAAAAAAGCATATGGAATGCAAAACTCGAATCATTAACAAATAGGCAAATGCAATAAAACCATTAATGAATTTTTACAAGCAATGTTACTATGAGTGAGCTTCCTACTTCTACTAATTACATTATAGACTATCATCTAAAACAAATGAGCTGTAGACATATTTTCTAAAGTACCTTTATACTATTTAAATGCTGGAACCTAAAATACAATACGATACAGATATGATCTATTAAAGTTCCACTGTTGCATTAAGTCACTGAATATATGTAATTTGTACTTGTCCACTGAAACAATGAAATTACTAGTTTTAGTCTAAATGGCAGGTGCAGTTGAAAATAATTGCTGGAAGAATTAAAATAGAAAAAAACGAAGAAAGAAGATCGATGAAGTATGGCACATGTTTTCAACTACTATTACTGGGAAATTATAGCTCATAATAGAACAATGCAGCTTTAACAGTTCCAATAACTTTGAATACGGCCAATTATTCAGGTGGTCTTTAATTTTAATATTGGACACAGCTATGATGAGAACTGACTCCACTACTGTTCCTTGGCATACATTTTTATCCTTCGTTAGTGTTAATTCTACATCTACTAATCATAGATAAAGTCACCATATTTTTGAGTATGTTTTAGAATTCATCATATTTCTCTCTTCAGCTAAGGCATGTTAAGCCTTATACACATGATTAAATAAGCTGCACCAAGATTTAGGAAGCTTGTTTTTCTCACTAGCAACAGTAGTTGTGCTTATTGTCCCACATTAGTTGCCAGATATGAATAGCATTTTAGCTACATACAGTTATTTTTCTGGTATCTCAGTATGTCTAGCAAGACCCTAACTATCCTAAGGTGACCATCATCTGCATTCTCTACCCTAAGCACCATGATACATATACTAGGTTCAGCACAATTAATTTATTACCCTGGTCACCTTGCTTCACTCCTGCTGGAGTCCGTGGTAGAGGACTATAAATTGTTACGGTTATGAATAACCATAATAGGTGTCAGCACGGAGAATACCACCTTCTCGTTTTTAATTTGCGTGGGCTCATGCCCCTGAGATGTTTCAGGCCAAATTTCAAGTCTTAATGTAGTTGAGCACAGGCTCAGCACCATATCCTGATGTTGCAGACCTGGGAACGGGCAAAAGGCTGGCTCCCAAAAGAACACCCCATAGCAGCCGGGAGAATCAGGAACCCTGCTTCTCTCTCCCCAGCCACTGAGTATTCAGGTCACCCAAACGCACGGCAGGCTCATTGACACGTTTGTGTGTCTGTGCCTCAGCTGCAATTGGTGAAAGTGGGGCACAGGTTAGGATTAAGGCAACTGGACTATCAAAGGCAACAGCAGAACAAAAGGTGAAAAGTCCTTGTTGTCTTGATTCGTAGGTGTAAGGTCTGGGGAGCTGGTGACTGTGACCAGAACTCACTGTCATTGGCTTGATGTAAATAAACACAGGGCAAATATCAGACTTATGGTAAAGCCTCAAACCAAGACTGGTTTAGCTCTAAACATTTCACACACCTCTACTAGAAATCAAAGCTGAAAGAGAACACATTACACCACAATGAGAAGCAGTAACTTTTGAATTAAACCATATTCTGTGGTTCCAAAGTAGAGTGCAATTCCAGTATCCTGGTCAGCATTCTCCAGCAGGAAAAGCTGTATTATTTCAAGGTTTTTACAAATGACTTCTAGATATTTTGCATAGGAGATGTTGATGAGAAACAAAATTTAACTTTAATTATCTATTATCTACATTTGGAAGATGTAGAAGAAGAGTTTTGACATATGGTGCAATTTAAAAGTTGAAAAAAAATCTTCAAGCAGTTCTGCTAGGTATCACTCAAATGTTCCGGTATCTTGAGCTTGTTCATGTGTAAGGTTGTCTTGGGTGAGTAGACCGAAGAGATGGAAAACAGGTTAGTAAAGTACCAGGAAGCTAACACATAGATTAAAAACCTTTTTGGCAGTTAAAAAGGAACTTCTGCAACCTACCCATCCGGAGACGATAATAATAACCAGCAGGGCATTAACACTAGGAAATCCAACTTCTATTTGATTTTATGACTTTCACACTTTTGGACAATCAGTTACTTAATTGACATTTAGATGGCACTAAACAATCATGAGGAGGTAACAGAAATACAGGCATCTATTGGTTCAGTTTTTATGCTGCTTAACATCCCTGTGCCATACTACTGTCAGCAGGTTCTTCCCGTTATTGCTTCTTCACAACTAGTGCTCACCACGGCTAGGGTGTCCAAACACCAAAACCCCTAAGGTTTAGAAAACACTGAAGATACTCACCAGATGTACTACTGCCTCTGTCTGAGCTGTTGTAAGATCCACCTGTATTCTGGTCGTATGACTGGTTGTACGGAATAGTTGGAGCAATGTTGTCATTTACACGGTAATCTGCAAGTTTAATAGCATAGTTAATGCTACCCTTCAGAAACACATCTGCTTTTATACACCCGCTTTAGAACACAAAGTAAGATCTCCTGGAAATAGCGAGGAAGAAATAAATTAATTTTTTGAAAGGAAAATCATGCTATAATCATGTTCAATTTTTATCTTGTCTCCAATTGTAAGTTTAAGGAAAAGAAGGGGAACTTAGTAGCTCAACAGCAAAAACAAAAAAAAATGAAATCCTACACACGAGGTTGGGGTTGTCGCAATGCCTCTGCAACAATTAAGTCTCCGTGGATCTATATAAGACCTGTGTGAGCATTTTGCATATGAATAGACTGTCACCTTGATTGATTTTCTGTGCTCTGCTTATTTTACACATGTGGAGCAGCCAATGGACTGTGGTAGCAACTTTTTGTATTTCAAAGGTGACAAACCCACATAGGAGTCACCCCTGTATTACAAGGGCTGAATGATTTGCTGGAGCAACAATGCAGCTCCACTGAATTTGGTTTACAACAGAAGAGGTCTTTGTTCAATGCCTGCTGGCTCCAAGAAAATGTCTATTTACATTGGGTTCTGCAGGTTCTAGCTATAGGCAGGGCATTTTTTAGCTAATGGCTGTTACTGTAACTTCCTTCTCCAGTTCCAAAGCACTTGATATACATACATCACTTTTAAACCTAGATTTGGCAACCAGATCTGTAAAGCTTGATCAAAAGTAAAATACTCATCTGACAAAACAGTACTCTCATGCCAAAAAAAGGAATTAAAATCTACAGAGAAGAGAAAGGAGCCGAGTTACTCTTCATACAGCATATAAAACTCCATCATAACCAGAACCACTGGGCATAAAGTAGTGACAATGAAGCACAGCATGTAACTCATCAAAACGGTTATTTCCCATCACAAAAACTATAGGTGTAATCATCACCAAGATGGTTTTGACTTAGGAAATGAGAAAACCAAGATCAGAATATTGACTCATAAAACGGCAAATCAAAACAAAAATAAACAAAAGTAAGAATCCAGTCCCCATCTGCTGCAGAAATGTCTGTGATAATATAAGCATGGGAAAAAGAGCAAAATGATAAATTCCACACCAGAGTGTATTCTGTAATAGTTTCTCAGCCTAGCTACATTCCAGAGACCACGCTGAAGCGCTACATATCACATATGTTTACACAGAGGATAAACAGTAAATCAACACTCTGAAATATGTATATATGACTGTCAGCAGGCAATGCTTTAAGGGGGCCTTTCCACATTACAATATGCTAGAGAATATGCAGCTGTAATATACACAGTTCGAAAGATGCAGTATCTTCCAGGGCATAAAATCCAAACATGTTTTAATTCCAAAACAGATACGTGATACACAGTTCATGAAAGAAAACATAATTACAAAAAAAATACAGCTTTCACCCTCTAGTAAGGAGCCACAAAAATTGAATTCTCTTTTGGCATATTTATGTCAAGGGAGGTGTCACATTTTATATTGCCCTTTGAACTCCTCTATGAGTAGATGGGTCCAGAAGAGAAATCAACATGACTGCAGTGAAATGCATCTTTTTGCTGGATAGCTTATCACTATGCGAACGCTTGAGTTACAACAATCCATGCAAAAAGTTCCAAGTTAGAATGGGTCCAGTTCCTAGGGATACTGTTTTGCAAATCAGGTTATTAAAAGAGGTTGCATGGTAGCCTGGAGGACTAGCAAGAAATCACATACCTACTTCTTCCAACTCCCACACATTATATTAAAGAAACATGCCCTCAAGGCCTCAAAAGTACATTCTGATGTTTCCCGTTAACACTGAAATCAATTTATTTTTAGCTTCTGGATCCACAGACTTCAGTCAGGGTAACAAAGGAATTTAGTTTCCAAAACTGTGCAGTAGCATTGCCTCTCAGTATGTGAATTGAAGGCTTGCTAGGAACAAGTCTAAAATGAATTGGATCACTCCATTTGTGTCCCCAGTGTACAACACAATACAATTTTACAGAGTTTGATATGCAAAATTTCATTCGTTTACATGAACATGTAGATTTAATTAGTCTCCATCCACGACTGGGAAGAGTGGGTTGACCTATTTAAAATTTAAGGTAGAGTATAATGTGACTACCATGCATCTGGCTTATGAATAAAATATCTAGCCTCTGTCCTAACCAATCCCTTAACTACTATTAAATTTAAATTAATGTCAAATCCATAGGAAACGTATTTTATTTAACTCTTTTCTAAAGATACAGCTTGTTATTTTTTTAATAATAAATTCAGTATCTGAAGGTTATTGCGGTGCTAATTAACTTTCTGACACCGCTAACTGTGGATTTCTAAAGCTAAGCAGGGAGAAGCCTAAAAGCACCACAGAAGTCTGTAATTGCTGAACCTGAAAGCTTTAGACTCCCAGCACTAGAAGGTCAAAACTCCTCTGATGCCTAAAGAGGAGAAACAAGCTAAAAGCTCTTCACCTTTGTTTAATTTGTTTTGCTCCATAATGTTGTACTGTATGGGTGCAACCTCTTGCTTTTGCTGAACAGAGGGTTTCCAGTGTTTCTCATTCGTATCCCCGCTGCCATTGTTAACATTATTGCTGATATTTGACTGGATGAGTTGAGTGGTGGCATAAGGAGTGGGCTGCCCCGGCTGGCTGACAAATCTTCCGTCCTTTAGATTGGGACTATTGAAGGTTTTCATCTCATTGATTTTGTTGCTGAGGTCCACGTCACCATATACAGTTGACTCAGGCAACATCAGGTTTGTCTGCTTGTTGTCCAGCTGATTGTTGTAATTTGCTATACAATCGGCTAACCACAGAGGAGAGAAAAAAGAAAAGGTCATTCTGTTCGCTTACACTGTACTTTCAATGAAATTCCCTTTAAAATTTCTTTAGTGCACAGCTCTATGGCTTGCACCCCTGAAGCAGAGACACTGTAATTAACTAAATAATTTACAGAATATTATTTACCTTTTAAGCTACTGCCTCAAAAGCAGTGTTCACTGTTTTGATTCACAGTAAATTCAGACCTTCTGAATTGTGTCTACAATGACTTACCTTGCTGGGCTTTTTCTACAGTAGCCATACAAACTTTCACATCTTTTAGACATTATTCCCAAAGCAGTATAAATATTCAATCCATAACTGCAATTAAAATAATTTGCATTGAAAGGAAAAATTAACTACAACTTAATAGTGGGAAAAACTAAACATGACAGGCATCTCATGTCATCTCAACAGCATTTAGACTTCCTTGTAGTTGTGATAAGAAACAGAGGTACAACAGATTTTTATAAAACATACTGAAAAATGATTACACATAACAGAATTAAAGAGAAACAGTACAATGTGAAAGGTAAGTCAGTACCCAGTAGCAAGTCTTTATTTGATCATCGTTTCCTTGTACAATCTTATATTTTTGGTTTGAAACAAAAAGATAGGAAAACAATGTTGAATTTTTGCTGACTTCTTGTTGCTTTGGATATTGCAAAGTAAGCAAAATTATGGTAATACCTTGGCCCTGTATGCTAAATAGATATCATATAAATAGCATGAAATTAACTTTTCTAATAGTTATTGCATCCTGAGATCACCACTTCTCGTACGGAGTAAATCAGACATATACTGGCCACTGCTGTGTGATCCAGTGCGCCTGCCTCTCCGCATTCCCTTGGCTCTGCATGACAGCAGCTCCACACGCTTTTTTCCTCTCCATAGCCAGTCCACTGGAAGAAAACTGAATGGAGCAACACGGTCTGTGGATCAGCGGTCAGAAGGCTTAGTGAAACTAGCATTCAACGATCATTAAGTAAAAACTCTCATTTGCCAGCTGAGTAATGCATCAATAATTACATAACAATCACCAGGAATATAATTTTCCTCTTTTAAAAGATGTGGCATTTATGCTAATGAGCTTGATTCACAACCTGAAGTCCATTACCTGTGGCCATAATTAATTTACTGGAGAGGGTGCCAAGTAAAACTAAATACAGAATTCAAGATTTGACCATTATACTAAATGAAATAACTAAATATAGAGGATGTTCAATTTCAAAAATACATATATATACACCTTGTCTGAGAAACAAAATACTACTTGAGGAAGAAAACCACTGATTCCAGTGACTATGGAGCAGTATCAGAACATGCCACATACAGCTTGTTATTGCACATTTCATGCCCCCCAGCTTGTGGTTTTTGAAGGTTTTAGTGTTTGATATATTTTTCTTTATTATGTGAGCTCTTACTATTTCACAGTCTTCAGATTCTTGATTTCTACTTTTAAAATGTTTCCATTTTTGCTTTTTCTCTCACCTACTGAAACCATGCTAGTCTCTCCTCCTTTCCAAGTCCGTTGTATTATATTGGGAAATTATATATCCAGTCTATTCATCATTCCTAATAACTCATGCTTTGCTATAATATTCTTGCAGAGTCATTCATAACATATATTTTTACCTCCTTCCATTTTCAGCTACATCTGATTTGTGTGTAGGGCTATAAAATCGATAGAGTATATGCAGTAGGTACATTTTTTTTACATAGACGCATTAGAATTCCTCGTACAAAGTACTTAAATGAAACTGGTTTACTTATGTAACAGAAGATTTATTGTTTGATTTTTTTTATAGCATCTACTTTTAGAATAACCTGTTCCCATTCTGTAAACTTGGAAGACAGTACTACACTTAAAAGCAATTTAAAATGCACAGTTACTTAGCACGCTCACAGCTATTAAGAGGATATCCAATTCTGCTGCTTCAGAGCATAAGACAAGCTCAAGTTGACATTATTAGGAATATTTGCCAGATTTTTCAGGACAGAAGAGACCACTATGAGCATCATGTCTGACCGTCAAGCACATAAACTCTACTGGAAAGGAAGGAATCACTTTGCAACACAACCAAGTTTAATATAAAAGCTAAACTGAGAAAGAATCCACTGCACCTCATGACAGGACATTTTAACAGTTTACAACCATTAAAAATATGCATTCTCTTCCTTTTCTGGATTTCTTAAGTTTCAGTTACTAGAACTTGCTATATCTGTACTTGCCACAATAAAGAATCTCCGTATCAGAAATCTTTCTACACAGGTATTTGTGGACGTGATATCCTTGGGTAAGGGAAGATATAAATCTCTAATTTTAAAATCTCTCACCTTCCTCTGAAGCACCTGGCACAGGTCACTGTCAGACAGCATATTGCAGGAGATGAATTACCACCATCACATCATGGCTGGTTTCACATTAATTACAGGAGGTAATGCTGTTTTGTGCTTATGCAACTTCACTATAGGAAATGATACTCCCTCTTCGAAATGCTAGAAAATGCTTCTAGCAAAAATCAGCTAGAGGTATGGTAGTGGAAAAGACTCATTTCGTTCCGCACCCCTAACACAAACCAGGTTAAAACAAAAGGAACCTAAGGTCCGTTTAAAACAAAACGTGCAAGAGTTAGCACTTCCAGATATATTTCCCCAACTGTGTTCCCATGGAACTCACAAGGTTTTCTTCAAGAGCACTTTAAGTTCTGCCTGAGCTCTTGGAAACTACCACTTAACCAACATTTGGCAACTGCTTTTAGAGTGTGAGGTTAACTTTTTTATACACATGTTCTAAACAGAAAACCAGGTATCCAATTTTGTATAGAATGGCACCTCAAATGAGATTTTCAATGTGTCAGAGTAGACTGACTCACTTGCTAGCACTCTAGAAATATTTTCTGCTTCCCATCACACTCAAAACAGAATGAAAATCTCACTACTGTCATTCTGGTACTTCTCCATCCAAGCAACAGATATGTACAGAATAATCTAAAAATGACCTTATCTGCTCTTTTTCAGATGCTGACACGTCAGTTCAGTGTGACTTTTGGTAACACTAAACTCTGCAGGAGCTCCTTCAGCCTACAGCTTGCTACAACTATCCAAAGCAGCCCAAAAAAACGAATCCAAAAAGGGACTAAAAACATAATCATTGCACAGAGGAGAAACTTTACTAGGTCTAAATGCATAGGAAATAAAAAGCAAACACATCTTTGCAATCTTTCAGATATTAGAAGTACATACTCAATAAAGAAGATCCTTCAGCAGGGTAGAAATATAACTAACCTGGCCGACTGTACGTTGTAAGGTTGCTGTCACTGTTCCCATTGCCAGCGGTGCAGCAGTTGATGGAGCAGTCGTTGTGGTTGTTCCCTGTGTTAGGCCAAGTGTCTGCCAGCCAGGGCTGAGTGGCCGGTTCACTGATGTTTAGGAGTCCTGGCCTTTAAAAACAAAGCTTGGTCATCCCAAGAATTAAACAGAAGCATTCTCACATTACCAGTATATTCCTCTCAAAAGCTTAGACGCTACAGAATAATATCCCATATTTAAAGGCTTGAGCATTGGAAAACACAGCTTGATTCAATCCTCTAATGGTCCCCAGTCTCCTCTATAACCTGTTCTCTACTAAGACACTCTGAAACAAATAGCCAAGGACAGCGCCAGTTCAGCCGGGCGAACCTACACATATATGCTGGTGTGCAACCTTTACCTGCCACTTTGGTTTGGGGCTTTCTAATTTTTGGTTTGGTTTTTTTTTTTTTTTTTTTTCTGGGAAGCTTGTGGGTTTATTTTTCTATCCCTTCCCCTTTCTTACACAAAGGAAGGCAAAATAGGGGAAATCTGCAAATCAAACGAACAAAAACTTCACACATGGAAGTGAGATGGATACGTGGAAATAAAAGCCGAGTTTGGATGTGAATATTCCCAAATTCTTTTTGATTTATGAAGCCAAGTTCTTCTCACCACCTGACAGTACTACTGTAGCGGATCAGAAGGAACAGCAGATTACAGAAACCTCTGTTGCTTGGGCGTATTTGTATCTCACTAAGCATACCGAGTGTGCAATACATCTTTGTTAACGAGCAAGCCACTTGACTAATCTTTATGTGGGTTGAACAGCAGCAGCTCTTAAGGAAGTTTAAAGTGGAAATACTCAGCACCTTTAAAAATATCCAGGTATCAAGGCTGCATACCAGCTGCACTTGGAATAAAGTGTATTCCTGCCATCAGCAGAAAGAAATAGCATTCCTTGGTTTCCATGTTGCTGAATTTTTCTAGTGAGAGGACTGTTTTGTAGAATCTTTCATGCCTCTTCACTTTTGACACTCACAATGCAATGGCATGTTATAAAGTCCCATGTAAGTAGAGGACTTACGTTGCCTTTGATAATTTCGATAAAATTGTCTTTGATAATTTTAGCCACTATCATATACTAAAGGAATACAGCCTCAGCCATCACAGGATTTAACAGACAACTTTACATTTGAAATAGTGCAGAAACTAGTCTCCATAATATTAGATGTGATGCTCTTCAAAAATAAAATATGCTAATCCTCTTAAACTGCAAGTTGAGAATACAAACTGCATGCAGTCAGTTGTGGAGGATATAGTCTGCTTAGTGCTGCAGGCTTAAGGCATACTCTTAGAATGACATTTGAAAAATCTGTATGTATACGTGTATATATATTTCTGCACTGCATATGTCATCTGAGAATTTAACATAGACGGTGATGAAGCTTGACTTGCTGTCAGGCTAACAAAAAAGCCAATATGGAAGTATTTTTTTGTAAATATTAAATAAATGTACAGCTATGTAGCCTGGTGAGCAGGCCAGCTGATTTGAAATACCCTACTTTTCCCCCTATCACTCTGCCCTTAGAATGTAACAACACCTCAAAGGTGTAGAGGAGGAGACAAAGCCTTCCACAATATTTCAGCACTTTTAAGACCTAGGTACTGGATTTTTGCATTGGGAGTTAAAGGTCTTTTGTTTTTAAAATTTACTTTGCATTCACACTGGCTGTCATGCAAGAAATGCTATGTGAGGCAAAAACTCTACTAATTGGAGCCACTTAGGTAGAACTGCCGGCAAGAGATGTTTGCATTACAGCTCCATAGCCTGGTGATATTTTGAGACCATCGTTTCCAAAGATCTTTAACTCTTGCAGCAAATCCCTTGAATCACTGTACTAGGCCTGGGGAAGGGGTGGACCGAGTAAGTGGCTGTGTGGGTGCCTAGCTGCTGGCTGGATTAAATCCACCACAATTAACCATTACTTGAATCCTGTCCAGAAAAGGGACTGCCACAGAAGTGGGTATTTTTTCTGCATCGCAGAAGCGGGGATTACACTGAAATGTATCACCGCAGCATTTTGAATTCTGAATAATGCTTTAACATGCTCACATAATTGCACTTGGCAAAAATGCTAAACCTTCCCAAAACACCACAAATATAATCTAAAGATGTGAAAACCTCAGGTTTAGAAATCGAAGGAAGGTTTCATATGTAAAAATAACACTCTTTTTTACATTGCAGAAGTACGCTTCATACTGTACAAAATTTGGCAAAACATCATACACCCTGTAAATGCTATATATGTAAACGGACAAAAGAAGAATAGATGTTAGCACCCTGAATCAATGACACTGCTGGATTGTGGCACTGATCCTTAAAACTAGGACAGTAAAAAACGATGCTGCCTATCTAGCTGTACCAAAATGACTGTATACAATGTAGACACTTCTGGGTTCATTTCTGTCCTCTGAGTCTATGTGACTGTGCTTTGTCTAGCTTGTGCTATGGGAAGAGCAGGAAGGCACAGCAGCACAAAGAACACAAAGGATGTTAACTGTGTATCTTTTTGAACAACCTCGTCAGGGAAGGAGAGAGTTCCTCTCTGTTCTTCATTTTCCCACTATCCTGGGGTGAAGGCAGCAATCCAGTGATTTGCAGATCCATCCATCCAAAAATCACATGGTAACTGTTCTAGGGGTTTTCCTCCACAGTTTTATGGCTGCGATAACACATACCTGGGCAGAGGTATCTGCAATTGCTCTTAACATGCCAGGTTCGGCAGCAGCAGCAGAGCAGCATCACCTCTGTACAGCATTTGAGCAGACTGGGAATGTTTAATTTTATGCCTAATCTTTACTGATTTTTTGTACGGTCTTGCAAATTAGGAATCACAAAACACCACTTGTGAAACAGCAATTGATATAGGAATTTATCACCCAGCTGCTCTCTGAGATTTTAGAGTTTATTTCAGCGTCATGCCAGATCTTAGAAACTGAGATGCTTAAAAAAAAAGGCATGCTTGAATGTGACCTAGAAAACAGAGAAAAAATTGGGCTGCTAAAGTGACACTGCTCTGACCTGCCTTTGCTAAAACCATTGTTTTGCCTCCTGAAGAGAACTCCACCTCTACACAGTAAATGTAAATTATTGTTTTGTCTACTGCCATTAATTAAGTAATAACCTAAACCCAGTAAACATGTTTTTGTTAAATCCTCAATCTGGAATGGGCTAGGCACTCAAAGCAGGGGGCTTTACATTTGAAACCTATCTGTTTCCCTCCACTTCCCCATGTCTTGTAAGCAATGCTTTAACTGTTTTGCATTCATAGCAAGATTTTTTTTTTCTCAAAAAGTCATCTCGTAAGCCGTTTATGTCTTCAGCAATTTTTTCCAATAAACGTTTTCTTTCTTTGTAGTATTTGTGAACGAGCTATATTTCTTAATCTTCATAAATGCCACGATTTAATTACTTTCACTCCCTTAATCAGCTGGTAAATCAGGTATTTATTTTGAAGTTAAAGTGCTCCCTCTGCTGCTCATTTTTTGAGATGCAGTTTTTACAGGTTAACAAAGCTGAAAATACGTTATGACTCCTTCTTTAAAAATTAACCTAAAAATTCAAA
Source organism: Apaloderma vittatum (assembly GCF_000703405.1). Taxonomy (NCBI): domain Eukaryota; kingdom Metazoa; phylum Chordata; class Aves; order Trogoniformes; family Trogonidae; genus Apaloderma; species Apaloderma vittatum. The sequence goes on from NW_009733444.1 coordinate 40,572, forward strand.
CCATATAACTTTTTTCTAGATATAAAAAATATGGACAAAATGTATAAATTATTATAATAAACTAAAACATATCTTTGCAGTGATTATTCTGCCATCACTTACAAGGACAATTGTACTCTAGCATCCTTAAATTTGGTTGCACATGATATATATCTTTAAAAATAAAGCACATAATTACCTGCCTCCACTGCTTACAGCCTCTCCTCCTCTCTGATATGTTACTGAAATAGTTAAAGAAAATGAAAAAAGATACAATTTAAAAGTCATAACAGTCTTCTTAAATTGCAGTATTAAATTCACCTTTGTTTCATTTTAGCTAAGACAATAAACTTGCATTGCTTAAACACTAATTTTGAGCTTCATTCTGCAAGCTACTCTTTCCAATGCACGTTTATGCATAATACTTGTCTTGCTTGATAACTGCCAGTCTTAGCTCCAACAAAATTCTATATTTCAGTTCTGTTCCGAGAAACACAAGCATACACATGTATCACTTAAGAAAGAAGGAAGCCATATAACAGGTTGAACTTAACATAACTCTGATGAGTTCAACAGAGTTACTCTGTGGAAGAATTTAGGTCATATATTTATTTCATGAATGGCTAGAGATGCTAAAGCTTTGCTTGACCTTATCATTGTGGTAGGATTAAGGAGGTATCGTGATTCTATAACAGATCTTACTTCCAGCATAAACTGGCCCATTACAGCTGAATCTACTGCAAAACCACGTGCTCATTCTGAATGTTTTTGCATTATACTCATGGAATGGGCACATTCAAGGTCCACAGCAGATTTGCATTTTATAACATTTTAAAACTGGATTTATCAATGATACCTTCTTATCTAGAAATTTAAAGGTATAAATCTTGGTAAAACATGCTTTGCAGAAAGAATACTTCCTAAATAGGAACAGTTTGACTAGCACTTCAGAAGTGTTGCACGCTAACAAAGTGGAAGTCCACACACATTTATTTGTTGGCATGGATTGAATATTCTTCACAGGAAGGATCATGGTTGAAAAGTTAGTTTTCATGATGCAAACATCCAAGAAGAAACAGTGCTATATATTCTGCGTGTTTGCATTTGGTTTGGCAAAGGGTTAAGGAGATTGCCTCCTTGCAAATGCTGACGGATTCTACATTTTCCAACCAGGAATGTGTTGGAAAAAAGCAGCCAAATTCTGCTCTTTAGAAGAACTCCAAACTGGGAGTCTGCAAGAGAGAGATAAATGCTGGCAGTGATTACAATAACAGGATTAAAATGTAGGATGCATTGCTACAGGTAAGTATTTTACTATAGGTAACGCTAAAGGAGAGTCTGATTCCATTTAAAGTCAATGGAACTGATGACTGGGATCCTGCACTGAGAAAGGATTTTTTCTTCCCTTTAAATGTTTTACAGACTTTGTGTTTTTTTCCAACTTCTTCTGTAAAAATCTTGGTACTATTTATTTTGCAGCTCTGAAATATCTTATGGAGCTTGATATTTTCTTTTAATATTAAGAATCCAGCTGAGAAAATACATGTTAGCTAACCTACCAACCTCTGCAGAATTTCAGCAGTGTCTTACAAGTGTGATAGTAGAAGCCCTCTGTTAAGCCAATTAAAGTAACAGCAAAATAATAATAATAGTTTGAATTAGTCTCCACCGTGGATCTCAAAGGGCTTCAGAAACATTTTGGGCCACTCTGACGCATGCCAAACAGTAAGCAACTCCAGTGAACATAACAGGATGATTTTTGAAACAAGATACTGTTCAATGTGATTAAAAGCACGTGGAAAAGAATCTAGGCCGTTACGATTAGGTCTGTGTCGACGAATGCAGACAGACATGAGATTTCTTCACCTGCGGTCCAACTTGGAAGGATGTCACTCAGCTGCTGCTCAGGGGCCAGATGAGCACGGTGCTGATTTTGAGCTAAGTCACCCTGCTAACCTGAGTGTGCAGAGCAGGGGGTACTTCTTTTTACCCTGCCTGGATATCCATGTCCTGCAAGTCCCATAGATCTCTTGTGAAAATAAGGGATTTAGAATAAAGGAGGAAGAAACAACGTGCTTGTTGACTCAGGCTGTTGCTAAATGTAATGCATGAAGGACATTGGTGGGTACTGAATGGGCTGAATTTTATCTACCCCAGAGGAGAAGCGGCTGAGCTGCTGGACTGTGGGACTTACTGCAGGTTAGCTCTACAGAATGGAAAAGCTCTCACAGACTTGGGTGGGCTATGGCTCGGGTTGTATCATATTTTGTACGTTTCTAAGTAAAAAGAAATAGAAGATGATTTTAAATGCGCCCTGAATTTGAAATGCACCTCTGTTTATGTAGAACAGGATTATTTGAAATTTTCATCGCACAAATACAGTTTAAGGCAGCAAACAAAGACATCTAACTGCTATAACACTTTGATTTTCCGTATCTTCCAAAGCAGACAATTCCTAGGTCACTGAACTAATGCAGATTCAGAGAATAGAAAAAGAAACAAATGTTTCACCAACTATAATCCCACTGAATTCATGTCAAGTCAGCATCTGGGCTCTGCTAAGTCATTCCTCCTCTGCCAGAAGCACCTTTTGCATTGCTAGATGCAGAAGGCCACACTACGCCATCAAAATATTCATGTGGAGAGCCCGGGCTGTCCAAACTGACAGGATCATACTACAAAATGGCATCCTTGTGTCAAATGGTACGTGACAAAAAGGTACGCACAAATGGAGGAACGTGTCAGATACAAAGCAAATACATGCTACTTAGAGAACAAAATAATTACACCTGTCATTAACGCATTGGTTTTAAAACCCGTTCAGAACAGCTGGGCTGGTTATGTCAGAGAAGGAGAAACAGTACCACAAACACATGCTAAAGTAACAAAGAAGGGGGGAAAAGTGCAAATATATACCTGTTGGTGTGAAGGTAAAAGACGGGACTGAAAAATCAAAACAAAATACAAACTGGTTATTAAGCTGAAGAGAGAAAGGGAAACATACCACATTAGTATAAATCTAGCAGACAGCTGAACATAAAACAAATGTATATAACTAACCCAATAGTTCAGTCACATCAATATAGAAATAAAATTAAATTTGAGATTCAGAATGAAGCTTTTCTTTGCAGGTACTATTCTAAAAAAAAAAAAAGAAAAAAGGCAAAAAGCTTGATACTCTGTTGTGCTCTTGAGGGGACCAGGCTGTGGTTTAGCCTTTCAAATATCCCTCAGTTTGGTATGCTAAGTTTTTCTGAAAATCCTAGCACAAACATAAACCCCACACTGTTAATCAGTTCAGAATGCAGAATGACGAATTCCTTAACAAAGCCTTATCAAGGTCCTATTGAATCTTATCTGCAGTTCACTAAGTAAATGCTCATTACGCACACTTAAGTATTCAGTAAGGAAATAATAATCATATAAAGGAACAAAGGGAACTGCTGTTTTACTGTCTCGGAATCAAGAATGGCACCAGCTCTCACTGTAATAAAGGCACTAAAATCTACTGCAGCAATTAATTTTTGTTTCCATAGACAAGTGTTAAACAGAGTTATTATCTTCCTCAAATAATCATCAAAAAAGGTGAAAAAAAATCTCCCTACATGTAACACTTTTCTACCTTTCAACCTTTGGCTTTAAGAGGGAAAGGTTAACAACAGAACAATGACATCGTCTGACAATCTTCACTCTCACAGCTACTATAAATCCTCTTTGGATCAATAGGGTCTCTAATCCAAATACAGAGCACCAGCATCTGCTCTTCCCATTAGCACATGCTCCCCCTCCTGTTGACAAGACAGAATAGTTTTTCTATCACTGATGGGCAGAGAAAGGCTAACACTGCCCTTTTCCATCTAACGACAGCGAAGAGAAATGTGAAGAGAAACAATAAAATATTCACTAAAAGCATCCTTGACACAGAATCTGATCCGTAAACCTGGCACAGAAAGAAAAGGTTCTGCCTAAGAGAACAATCGCTTAACCTAATTTTTACAGTAACTCTGATGTTTGAGGGGAGTCCAGAGCATCTCATTATGATTTAGGATAGATATGCTGTAGTTTTCCCCTTTTTTACCAAGCTGATTAATTTCCAGTGATATGACATTAAGTAAAAACCAGAAAAACCTCTGAGCATTTGCCCATTTCAGGCTTCATTTGCAGCACAGCTCTTATCTTGGGAATTCCATTGTACTGTCTTTGAGCTAGGCCTTTTCATGTAGTGAAGTTTAATTTAGCTACATTCAAAGATATAGAACCATAGTAACAAGCTTTCATAGAACTGGTGCATTTAAACTGGAGCCATTCAAAAGAGAATCTAGTGTCTCAAAATTAATTTGCAATCACAAGGACATTAAAAAAATAATCTTACACTACTGTCTCATTACTCTTCCGTGAGCTAAGTGCTAAACTGAGTTTAGTTTCTTAAGGAACTGAGGAACAGACGAAAAGAGGTTCAGCTAAATGAAGTCTTTATCACATGAAAGAACAACTTAATTCTCAGAGCTTCTATTAATAAACTCTTCTGAGTGTGCAAGAGTGCTAGTACAATTTCTATGTGTGGGAGTAGTAAAGTATTTTAACAGATGTCAGGCCTGAAGCTAAATATAAAAATAAATGAATAAATGCAAGACTGAAGAAAGTTTGGGCTTGCAGTGATGACTTAATGCACTGCTATTTATATTTCACTAAAGATGTCTTTTTGCTTGAAGAATACTTGATAACAGAGATGCAGACCCTACTTTTCTCTATATTTTCATTAAAAACCCCACAAAAGATATTTTCACAGACACTGAACAACACAGCTGTTTTGAACAATAGCTGATGTCATTGAAGTAACCATTTTTAAGGACAAATTGTATGCCTTTTGCCTAATCATAGGTACTGCTGAAAGCATAGTGGTGTTAGTTTGATAGAACTGTAGAAAGGCAGCATGGCAGCATGCTATTAGTAAAACAAAACAGCGCAGGCCAGTGCAGCAGCATGTTGGGGTCTGTCTTACCTAGGAAATCTAGCAGAATGAAATCAACTGGGAAATTCATCCCCAACTTCGGAGGTTACAGCTCCGCTACAAGTACTGTGCATGAAGTCTACTGCGAGCGTTCATACTCTCACAGTACGGAGGACACCTAAACTCTGCAGCACTCCAGAACTATTTCCATGTTTCCACTCACCCAGTTGCTATTTTTAGCACTGCTGCTTTTTCATAGCAACACACTGCTACTGTTTAAAAACATCTGAGTTACACTTGCCTGTCTTGCCCATCACATATTCGTTCTTGAAATGACTGAAGAACGTAATCACCTTTCATACATTAAGGTGTGCACACCTTTCAAACCTAGGTTTATCTTTTGATTGCTAAATATCAACATTCCTCCTCTCGATCTTCAAAAGCAGGATCTCCTGTTTGCTGATTAATTCCAGAACTGATGGTTCTCACTCTATGAGTGCCTAAGAAGTACTGCTTTAAGATGTAATGAAGTGTAGCTTATTGCATTCAGCTTTAAATTCTTGTCTTAATCAGAAGGGTATTGAATAAGGAGAAATCAAGTTTTTATCCCACAAGAACTTCCAGGAAAAGAGTCAAGTTTTGTTTGTCACAGAGTATACTGTAAAGCAGTGCTTGCCCTCTGATAATCTGATATAAAAGGTATCAATATGGTGAAAATGAAGAATGCTTTAAGTTAGTCCCACTGCTGCCAGTTTAACCAAATGCAGATGCAAGATGTGACAGCCCCAGAATTGAGTCCCAGCGAAGGTTCTCACAACAGCATTTATGAAAGTCTTGGAAAGTATTATTGACTGTTGTGCTTTTGCAAACAGCCACTTCACCACATCCCCCTGGGACACAAGGAAATCCAAGTACACACACCAAAAGCATCACTGTAATGTACACCATTAGTATTCTTAGCAGCAAGCAAAGGATGGAGCAGGAGGGACAACGAACTGCCATCCACTTGGCCCCTTTTCAGATGGTACAGTGTCAGGTAGCAAGGGCACGTTGGAAGCTCCCAGCCTTAAATCTATCTTAATATTTCTCATTTGCAGGAGTATCTTTATGAAAAGCTAGTCTAGGCACCTTGCTAGAGGCTTATGCTTTACAGTCAACTTTAACACATTATGTAAATATTGCTGCTTTTTGCATAGGCTCCTGATGTACACTTCCTGAAAGCACTGAAGTAATTTGCTAATTCCTGCATCAAGTCTTAGAAGAACAAGGGACTGATGATAAAATAAATATCCAGTAAAGAGCAGCGAGTGGACTGATGTATGTAATATGGCACCTTTTCTGATACCAGCGTAAGTACTAGTGAGTCCATTTCGCTTCTTCCTGTGACGATATAACCAGATGCTGAAGACCATGAGGATAATCCAACAGGCTGCGCCAATTCCAGCGATAAAGGCAGGCTGCTTTACTACATCAGAAATCTGCTGGGCTAAACTGACTTGATCATCTGAAGACACGGGGTTTCCATGAGAATCTGAAAAAAAGACACCCCAAATAGCCAATTAATTTGAATGAGCAACTGTAAAAGGCAACATGAAAAGAACTAGTTTAGCAGTTCCTGACAGATTACTTAAATCTTGTATTACACAGTCTAATGTACTCTTTGCAGTCTCTCACTTTGACTTCAATTAAAAGAGACTGAACATTTAAAAGGATGCAAAGAATTGAAAAAAAACCAATCCTGCCCTCTTGATGTGAATGAAAAGGCTAAAGGATAACTAAAAAAAATGAGTTAGGATTGGTAAAAACAGTCAAGCAGTCTCATTATTAATGAAAAAGCAGCCCTTCTCAAAGACAGTTTATCTTTAAATATCCTACATCAAAACAAAGAACATGTATTTTTCCATATTTTTTCTTAAATAGAGAAAGGACCTGTAAGAATCAGTCTTTTCTGCTCCTTCTGTACTGAAGTTTTGCAAGAACCTTCTAGGAACAGCAGTAAGAATATTCAGTTAGTGATCGATGCTTTCTGACTGAAATGAAGCAACCTGAAGACAAAATGCTACCTTCCTGACTTTCTACCACTACAGTGAGTGCCTACTGGAAATTCCATTACTGCACAGGGTGAAGGCAAGAATTCAAAACCTTTACTCAGATCTGATACTACTTTACACATTCCACAGCTCAGTCGTTGAAATACCCATTCTTATTCTTGTGTAAATCCAACAGTGAGATGCTTTTTACTGTGGGTAGTGACATCAGATTCAGAATGAGAAATCGGTGTTTTAAAGAGAAAGGTGCTTTTATTAATTCTATTAATATAAACTATATAAGAAATGAAAACCTATTTACTTAAAAACGAGTACCTTTTCTCTATGAACTAAGCAGTGAATAATTTTTATTTTTTTTATGATGATGTCTCGCATTATTTCAAAATATGCTTAAATAAAATACAAGAAACTGCAATACAAACAGGAGATGTAATCACACCAATACATACAAATAACAAACCTCCTCTGGGAACGGACACCTTTGTAAATGGGAAACAGTTAAATTAAGAACAGCTTCTTCCGAGGAATCACCATCCGCCTTTGACTGCTACCTTATCAGAAATTTTATTTCATATTTCAGGTCTCCATCTTCTATAATCCCAAGTGCACCACCTAGTTTTAAAGCTCACCAGGCAGACTCATTCTTTTCTTACTAATACACCCTTTGCGTCTGCTGCGTTTATAGATTTCATGCCTATTTGTGCAAGGTTAAGATGGGGTGCTTCAGATTTTATGGAGACAGCCAAGTGAAGTTCCACACAAGTGGCCAGATGGGCTTAAATGTATAAAGTATACTGTGACCAATGAATTAAATCTGTCACTCTCTATCTCATCTTTTGTCTCTTTGCAGCTGAGGCCACATTAAGATATGAAAACTTGCATGATCAGCCTCTTTTCAAAATAAGTAAGCCCCCTCTTTCTATATTTTTAAACAGCTACACTACCTTGTACATTTTAATGGAATAGAACAAAAGATTTCCAGAGAACCTGAATAAATTTAGAAGACTGACAAATATTTTTTCTCTAATCCTTTAAACATATATATATTTAAAACAATAATCACAAACTCAAAAGAAAAATAAGAATGTTTTTAAAACGTGTCAACAATTCAGCCACACAGAAAGACAGTACTTCTGTACACAGAAACATTTTGCATTGCTCAGTCAATGCATGTCTGAAGACTACAAAATACTGAGGAATCTCTTAAAACATTTACTGTTCTCATTTTTAATTAAGATTCGTTTCATAGTATCCTTTTGCTAGCCATTGCAAACATAAGTACAGCATAATAATATATTGCTTTTAAGAAACTAGGCTTATGGCACATTGTACATAGGTGGACTGCTAGTGCCATTATGCTAAACTAGTTCATATATATTTACACACATAGTGAAGAGTAAAATGCATATGTGTTCATGTACAGCCATATAAACACCATCACAGAAAAGAAGATGGAGGGGCTTCCAAGAGGCCACATTTGACCCACACATGCCCTGCTCCTCTTGTAATTAAAAAAAAAAAGTACGATAAATATAAAGCAACAGGAATGAAATCTAGTGCACCTCTCATTATTAAAAATTTCCAGGAAAATTATCCTTGAAGCCTTTCTTTGTGCAGGGCTTCTTACCTCTACATATTAATCCTGTGAGATCCTGAATGATCAGTCAGGAAAAAAGCTCTTGAACAAAAAAAAGTACTTTTTCTTCATTCTAAGAAATTTCTAGAAGCTTTGACTGAGATATAAACGCTTCATAATCAACATTCCTGTTCCTGCTTGCACTCCTCGGGGAGAGGTGCCAAAATAATAAGCGAACATAAACATTCTACAGCAAAGCGCATCCTACTGCCAGAGCAGCAGCCGCAGCATTTAATGTACTTGAAAATGCCTCAGAGTTGTTGGAGCAGGCTGATCTCACAACTCCCCGAAACCAGCATATTATCCCAGTGACTCATCCCTTCTCCCACTCCAAGATAAGAGCCTTCTTTTTAATCACAGATAATATTGCTCTGGCTATTGCTCACAAGTTATCCGATTTGACTGTCTTGAAGCTCCAATTTTCAATCTTCAATAAAAACTAATTAAAATTTACATTAACAAAAACTGGGACCTCTAATTCTCTAATGTTAAATATTCATATAAATAACAATAGTGTAAAACCTAACCTTTAAGTTGCTAAATGATAAATTAAATATTAATATGCATTGAGATTGGAATGCCAAAAAAGATGGGAAATTCCAGGTTCACAGGTGTGCGAGCAACCTTAACTTTGCACTGTACATGTACAACCTATGGAATGGTACTTTTCCACAAGTCTGTCTCATTTAGTATACAAAATGTACAAGCAGTAAGTAGGAAGGTCTAAGTTTTGTTGACATTCCTAATTCTGGAAATTCAAATCTTACAAAACACCTGGAATCTGCCTGAGCGTTCTGTCTGAGCTTTTCCTCAAATATATGTGCATGACGAAATACGAAAAATTTTTGGTAAAATACTGCCAGGTTAAGAATATGCTGTTTCATCTTCTTTCCAGTTATACGTTTCCAAAATTGGAAAAATACTTGTTTTGCACTTCAATCTTATAACATACAGTTTCAGAAAACAGCACTGACCTGGTTTGGAAGGGTTTGCTGTGAGTAGAAAAAAAAAAGATTACTTTCTATGAGTTGTTTGCAGGCTATGAGGAAAAATAACAACAAGAAAACCTTACAACTATCACATTAGGATTACTTTAAGGGCTGACAGAATAAAATCCCTGAAGGCATGCTAGCTAGTTCATAAATAGCATCTCCTAAAGGAAGCAATTAGAATAATAAAGATTCAATGAGACTTTCTTACATTTTGTACACTTGAGACATCCATTGGTTGAATAACACACTAAACATTTATATAACTGTGCAGACATCTCTTACTAAATAACTGCATACCATATGTTCATACAAATTATTTGTTTAAGTGTAACATTAACTGCAGTTGTGGGGCTTTTCAGACCTGGTACCCTGAAGAAAAACGCTGCAATATGTTTCAATTTCTCTACTTAATTGCCAACAAGCACAGGTAGTAATGCCAAGCTATCGCAGGTAGTATCCCATCACTGTACAAAAGTTAGGTTGGAGACAAGCAAAAAATAACCTCTGATAATTCTCACTTTTCTGTACAGAGCATTTTTGTAATCGATATCCTGAAGTTACAAGACAAGAAAAAGGTTCTATAAAAACTCTATGATTTTTCTCTCCACAGCACAGTATTATAAACGCAATATAGCAAGCTAGCTGTCGTGATATACACTTCTTTCTCCAAAGCCTAAAGTTTTTGGAAGTTTTCCTTATGTAAAAGATCAACTCTTCCTTGAAAACGAACAAACCAAGTGTTTTCCAGCCCTTGGAATTCCATATAAAGCTTTAAAAGGTCATTCAAAAAATCCAGAAGCCTCAAGGGGAGTGTTTTAAAGAGACACATGATTTTTCAGTTGATCTCATGATTTTAAACACTGAAAGGTGATTTTTGAATAAGAAGTAAGCGTATTGCTGGCTTGTCCCTGGTGGCACAGGAAGCCTGGGGTACCGCAGCTCAGTGAGCTGCTTCATGTCAGCTGAGACAGGGAAAATGAAAGAGCTTTGAGCTTACAATTTGTACCTGTCTTTGTAACAGGTTCAGTGCGTGCACAGGGTCAGTTATCACAGCTCGGCTGATGCACGGGGCTGCGACTGCATGCCTCAGCTCTCAGAGAATCCAATGTCTCCTGTCCTCCCCTCTTGTTCTGGAAGGCGGCCTCTGAAAGGTGAAGCTTCCTCCTGTCACACACGAGGCTGAAACACTCCCCAGGCATTTCTCACAGGCACAAACCCAGGAGCACTCCGCACAACTCAAGTATGAGGCCACCGTGCATTAGAGTAGGCTATGCTGGGGGTAAAAAACCTCTTATCTGGATGCTTCAGAGCCAGCCACAACCCAATCTAACATTTTGTAAGAGAAACACATTGTAAGGAGATAGACATTTGATTTTACTGAGTTCTTAAAAAAAATAAAATATCTAAATTACATAGTATATTACATAGTATATTTCCAGACACAGAATTTTTAATTAGATTTTTTTCTTTTTTTTTTTTAAAAGAGTAAACACTGTACTAATTCAGATGTCAGGAAAAGATTTCCTGAAGGAATCCCAACTGGGATTAGGGACAGAAATGCAGCAATGTGAAGCTGTCAGTGCTAAACGTGCACATAGGTACATGGAGCCATGTACCTTTCTAAAAGTAGCATCCTTACTCCTCTTTCCTCCCGCTCCCTGGCCTCCCCTCTCTCTCTAACCATGTAATTTATTGCTGGTGAAAAGTGCCAGCTGATGACACCAACAGATTAATTTTTTTTCTTCAGAAGAGCTACCAGAAAACTCCAGTGTCTGCTCCACCCCCATGCAGGGAGCACATCCAAGAACTAAGAATGTAATCCCTTGTGGGGGCTGTAGAGGAACTTGTATCACAGGATAGAGTTAGGTAAACTGCAGTCATTCTTCTGACTTGATGATTTTAGGTTAATCTCTGTTACTAAAGTGTACTCCTTTTAAATTTAAGTACTAACTTTCAGTAGCCTGTAGTTCACGAAAGAACTGTAGGTATTTCTTTGTGCTGCTTCTTGCGCTGTGTGGCATGGATCTCCACAGGACTCTCATGTCTTTGCCATGTAACAACCAAATTGTGGGACTTTTACTACGGAATATGTAGATTTGGCCATGCCACTTAACTAGAAGCAAGCAGTAGAGACTACGAAAGCAAACCCAAGCCACTAGGAAACATGTGGATTCTACCAGACTTGCACATCTAAACACCCTCTGAGGTGTGTGATTGCCTCACGCTTTCTAACACAGTGTCAGTAAAGGCCAAGAATCCAGAAGCAGACAGAATCTCACCCTGACACAGTCTCATTTGTTTCTTATTCCAGTTACAAAAACCTCAGTGTCGTTAAGTTCCATTATAAAAGTCACCTTTATTTAACATTTGCTTATCATCACCGAGAAAGGAAAAAAAAGTGTTTATGAAGTCTTTGATTTTGAACATCACGGTTAACCTATTATTTTACACTCATAAGCCTCATTAATTTTAAATATTCAAAATCTAAGCCATCTAGAACAAACCTGACTTTGACTGGAAAGCTGGCTATAGGAAGCTGTGAATGGAAGCTGGCCTGTAGGAAAGAACAACCCAACAGCTATGGGATTTTTGCACATATTAATGGAATATTATACAAACTGCATAACTTTGGCATAAAATCTCTGTTAATGCAATTGGGAGTCATATGCATGTATAAGTTAAATAAGTTAGATGACCTTCATTTTAATAGCCAAGAAAATCTACATACAATTTTCCAGTGAATATGTTAGTCAGTTGGTCTTGTTTTCACATGCAGTAATTAGAGATTTTTTAAATATGAAATGTGAAGTAACAGAAAGATCTACTAATGATACAGAGATACACGGGACATAAAGTCCAAAGCAATATGCTGAGTTTGCTTTCACAATTATACACTGTAATGATAAGGTATTTTGACACAGGCATACTGGTAGAGCAGCATACGACTATACGCAAACCTACTTTAAATAATCTTTGGCTAACCAACAGTGAAGGTTCATTTCTCCCGGACACAACCAGGAGCAGTGCCTCTGATCCGCATTTATGACAGAGAGATGTTTGGTGCAAATGAAGCCAGAAGGTCAAGATTATTGTAAATCATCTGTATACCTCTTTTTCTTGTATTCAGGGTATTCACTAGCTTTCACACACAGTGGGTATTTATTGAGTCTAATTTTAGCATGCTCTTGTTTTTATTGCTTCCATAAAGATAAAATCTGATCAAGACAAATTATTATCCCTGAAGTGAGCCAACACTTAGTGATTCCTACTTCCCTACATATTTTATTACACCAGTCTTAAGTGTGAAAACACAGTTTGAAAAAACAATACATAAAAAGCACGGATGAACTGGGAGAGTAAAACAAACCTGTGTTGTTGTAATCCCGTCTTTAGAATGCGGTTCTAAGGCAAGTTGAAAACCAGAAATGCCAAATCCTGCTACTCCAGAGATCAAGTAACACTATCTATTTCACTTGCCTTGAAAGTATTTCTGGTGCCATAAAAGACAAAAGCAAACAAACAAAAATCATTGAAGCCAATAGGTAGGATTACCAGCAGGCTTACCTAATTGGATAAACTGAGGATCACTTTTCACTCCAGGTCCTGCCCCAGTACTTGCTGCCACTTCCACACTGTATCGAATACCAGGAACCAGGGAGGGAATGACTACAGAAAAGGTGGAACCGTCCACTGTCTTGTTTATATGGTATCGACTTTCATTGCCAAGACACCAAACCTGCAGGGAAGTAAGTGTACGGTACATATAAATGTTCAGAATTCAACACCAAAGGGTAAGTAGAAGGAAGGATGACACATCCTTCTCTGGTGGATAAAGAAATTTATAAGAAATTTAGAATTTGTCACTACTCTAGCATTTGCAGTTATGGATTGCTCTCCTAGACACCGTATGAATACTGAAAAGGCATTTCTTGTTCCAAAGAGCTGCTCCAGCTACTAAAATTATTTAATGGGTTTATTGTAATTCATTCACAATTCAACCAGTGACATCAGTTCTAATCAAACTAAAAGTGCTAGTAACAAGGAACAAATAAGGAAAGACCTGTAGCCAAGAATCGTTCACAACAAAGTAAAAGCATTCAGTTAAATCAATTTGCAATTCTCTTGTTCAGGAATCATTCGTCAAGCAAGGCTTTCTTCACTCAAGTGCAAGGACAGTCTTTCATCACATGACGTCATGCGAACCAATGGCATGCTGGAATCTTTTTTCTTCAAAGTGGCAGCAAGAGGCAACGATTAAGTAATAAGCCATCTTCTGCTGAGAGATAACAGCATGATATCAGATCTCATTTTTTGGTTAAGTCAAGATGCTGGTCTAATGACTGCAATCCATCACTTTATATCATTGATATTAAGTGATTAGGAGAAATAATACAAAGAGATATTTTTACTTCTTTGCCTTACACCATTCATGTAGCAAATATAATGTTTTTAAAGAGTATGGTTGAACTCTCAACTGCTATGAAAGGTGAAGTAGCAGCTAATCTAGATCTGCTAAAAAATTGATGAAGCTGTGTTGATTTCCTTTTTATTCCCTTTCCACAAGGGTACTGCTCTACAACGAATATTTGTCTAGAAAGTTAAATTAGTTAAATTCAGTACTTTATCTGCACAGAAGCAAACTTTCCTGAGAAGAGCTGGACCTGTCCTGATTGTACGGGGGGAGGAGATTTTGCTTTTAACATATGGAGCTCCTAAAAGATTCAGTACCCAGAAAGTCGCTCTTAATCCCTTTGTGCAATTCTGCTGCTGAGAAGATCACCAGGTGAGTGAGATAGAGCTTCAGGTGTAAAACAATCCTAGGGCCCTTTCCACTTGGACACTGGAAATTTTATTTCAAGTTCTGGACATTGTAAGACCCTTTTTCCATCTCTGGATGCCAAGGACTGAAACAAGGCTAGTGGAACACTGAGGATCTGAAATATATTATATACCTCTTTGAAACAGAATCCTAATACATAATTTCTATTGTAGAGCAGGTCAGAGCATATCAGGAGAAGAAAATCTCCTTTTAATATTCTGATACTAAGTAGAGACTGTTTCAGTCAGTAGTAATAGTATAATTATTGGTAATATTAGCAATATTGCTCCTAAATCCTAAAGGATAGTCCATGGAAATGTTCTTACATAAGTAAGAGCTTGATAAAGTGAGGAGAAAAAGAATTAAATCTACATTTTGACTTATATAATTTTCACAGAAATTGTTACTGCCATCTTGTACAATGGTGTATATACAAACAATAAAAACAATTTATCACGTACTTGTAACTCTGCACTACTAATTCACAAAAAACATTTTCCTCTTAGGTGCTCCAATACATGGAGAAATTCACAAAACAAGAACGTCAGGTTAAACATGAGGTTGCTCAGTACTTCCCATACTTAATTTGAGTGCATACCTACACAGGCAAGTGAAAATCGAACTTTTAGAATGTTATGAAGGAAGGAGGAATTACATTTTAATACATACGTAAGTCAGGAAAGAATTAGTATAACGAGACAATTTCTAAGTTCAAGCTACGGAAGAAGGGAATGACTTCTGCTATAATTTAAATTTCTGGCTTTTTGTGTGTGCTACTGACACTTCTTCAATTAAGGCAGTATCCTCCTTCCTATTTATTGCAATCCTTTAATTAAAGTCATTCTGTCTGTTTTCTGCATATGGTGAAAAACACAAAGGAAATACATGCAGATCTGAAACGTGCCAGTCTGCCACCTACTGCTACATAAACACTAACAGTCGCTTGCTCCTACACCTGACAGCTTATTACCTCTGAATGCTGGGAGGTGTGTTAGGTATTATATCCACATGGAAATGTGAACTTCCTGACTTTTATTGTTTTGTCCTTACAACCTTAACAATCCTCTGATGCAGTTTTTTGATGAAAGTAATTCCATCTCTTTATCTTTTATGTAAATAAAATAAGTGTGAAAGTAGCGAAAGTATTTTTTTTCCAATTATATTATATGGCTGAAACTAAGCCATAAACTGTTTTCTTTTCACCAGTTGACCAGGTTCTGAAAAGTGTTCTATTATTCAAAATCGACCATGAAGCTTAGTGATCTCTTCCCTTTCCCATTTCTACTACGGAGGAAAAGAATGAGTTTTGAAGGTTAGGAATATATGTCTACAGCATAGTATTTTAACCTGAAAAATAGCCAAGATGTTCTCCTTCGAAAAATTTCATCAATAATGCCTATTTGCAGGAAATTGAAACCAAAGATCCTGCCTCTCTGTGGCTATAAAGCTTACTTAATATCCACGACTAAACATTTAGAACGTCTGTAGCTTGCTTAGGAAAAATAATATTCATTTACTTTGCTACGTAAATTGTTGCAAAACAATCTGAACTGAAAATAAATACCGTGTATGTTGCTAAATGAACATCACATAATAAATACTTTATAATATACTTATAAGTTGTTTAAAATTAAACAGAATAATGAGAACTGTATTTGTGTGAAAGAAAAGAAAAAATTCTATACACTAAATGCTTTTATTATTATACAAGCACATTCCTCAGTGGAAAATTTTCCATTTGTTTTAACTAGCTAGTTATGCATAATTTACTCAGATCTTAACACTGTTAATTATTATCCCTGAGCTTTTCAACTCATTAAGCCTGTTTATATTTACTACCTTGGCTAACGTCTTTGAGTCATAAAACCGTTCTCAAACAGGTATGGCTGCCTCTCTACTTGAGTGCGCACTTCTCAGGTAATAATGAAGGCAAGAAGGTAGTTGTTTTATAATTAAGAGTGTTGATCCTTTGCTTTGATTTATGGAGGCTGTTTTAATTGCCTTCTACCATCTAGACAGAATTACTAAGTGTGGAGTTTGAAGTAAAGAAGTGATTTTTCCATCTCATTTGCTCTGACTAACCAGGAGATGGAGCCAAGCATCCACGAACAACCTCATCTGCCACTAGCAGGCCAATACCCGCTCTGCCAGCGGAGCAAGGCACCCCAGCCGCTGTACCTTATATTCTTGAACCATCCCGTTCTGGTTGTCCTCGGGGGGCGGCTGCCAGGTGACCACAATTGCCGTCCCATTCCCATCGTTCTTAGTTACTGAGACACTCTGAGGTGGAGCACTAGGAGCTGTTCGTTTGGAAGGAAGGATTGAACAGTTAAGTTCATCACATGCAGAAGGAAAGTTTTCTTAAGAGGATGATTGTTTCCGGGCCACACAAATGCTTTCCTTTATGTCCCACCCTTAACTGAGGGCAGTTCTTACCCACATGATAAAACGACACAAAAGGAAAGTGATGTGGACGTAAAATCAGGCTCCTGAGTTCTGGTGCAGTCTTGCTGTGCAGCACAGGAAAAGGCTCTTCTGTTGCCAGACTCAAAAGCCAGATATCCATTACCTGAATGTCACAGTCCTGAGGACTGAATTCCTCATCGGTCTCAAATCATCTCACTCAGGATCAACCGTTTTGAAAACTAAAGTCTATAAATTGACCCCAATAAAATGACACATCTGGGATCCTCTAGTGTGTAAATAATCATAGAATCACAGAATGTGTTGGGCTGGAAGAGAACTTTAAAGGTCATCTAGTCCAGCCTCCTGCAGTGATAATGAGTAATACAAATTTTATTAAAATTGGGACAGAATTTGTTAGCATTAATGCATTTGTAATTTATGTTTTGCATTTTAAATAGTCTTTATAAAAACTGGGTGCTTAGCAGATGCTTAGGATGAATGCAGTTAAGCACACCTCTTGAACTACTAGCAGCAATAAACCAGAGCTACATGGCATTTATACTGGGGAGGGCTGCACATCTAAGAGACACACCAAAATCCCTATTCAGAGGTACTGGCCACCTTGCATACTCATTATGCCTAAGCAGCAACAAAAAGAAGAGCTTCATGAACCTTGTCTTTTTAGCACATGTATGAGATGGAAATATATAATTTAGTCCACTCTATCTGTTGCCCTCATTCATCTTTTCATTTTGTCTTACTGATTGATCCAGATATAAAAGACTTCAAAAAATGTGGTTTCCATTCCCTCAGCTATAGTGCTTTGATGATTTCTGTGCTGTCTGCTATCTACTCAAGATAGTGATTAGCAAGTGCTTGAATCTGACAGAAGTCACTTGTGACCAGACCATGAACTCAGCAGGGAGGAGTGCACACTGCAGTGAAGATAAAAAGCGCATTTCCCATTGTCTGTTGGAGGGGATTTTTGCACATTCCTCTCTCTCTGTCTCTCGCCCGTGGTTCTGAATATTTACTTCTGTGTCACCAAACAATTCACATAATGATCAGTCCAACACAGCCGCCTCTGCCGCAGACTGCTGTTCTCAAACAGCATGCACTTCAAACAAAATCAAATGATGAACATGTCAGAGGAAAGCAGGCCAGACTACTACTTCAAAAAGGAAAGATGAAGACAGTCTGGCTCCTACTTGCCTTCTTCCAGGGTCTTTGCAAATTTAACTTCGCTATCCGCTCCCTGAAACTCATTAAAAAAAGGGCGGGCCTTGATCTCGTAGTTAACACCCTTCTTCAGCTCCGGAATGATAACGCTGTTTTTGGTTGGAGTCTTGACTTCGAAGATTAGCCATTCTGACTCTCCATAGGATGCTGGTGTAGGCCGGTACAGGATTTTATACCCTTGAATATACTGGGATTGCTGGTCCACCTGACAAGAGAGCAGAACACAGAACACATCCTTTAACAAATGTGAAACAGGAATGATGCCTGTGATACTATGTATAGGCCTGGGACTATTAATTTGTTTTATACAAAGTAAACAACGATGATGAAGCAGATAAAGGCTCCTTGCAGTACAGCAAACTACAGGCCTGGTTCACAAGTGTATCAATCTGTTCGATGCTGGTAGAACTGTGCTGGTTTCCATGGATTTATGAAGGCATTAAAGGGAGATAAGAGACTTGTATAATATGCCCCAGCTCCATGAAATGAGCAGCCTTCACATCTGCAGAGTGACAGAGCTCAGCACAGGCCAGACATCAGCCCACCCGAATGCGCCCGGCGGGGCAGGGGACACACAGGGAAAGGGGGGAGGGCAAGGGCAAAAGATCTACAGCTTCATCACTCTCAGTGATGAATACAGAGATCAAAGATTGAGCCTGCCAACTCTCCTGAAGTGTGGAAGCCTCCCAAAAACCCATGAAATGAGCACTGCTTCCTGCCTGCTTCCTTCTGGAGAAAGGGAATTGAAAGGGCAGCCAGCTGGCACTATCTCCATCGCTGGGACGAGGCTGGGCTCTGTCAGAGGGCAGATTTGGACAAGCATTTCCTCCATGGCCACCCGCTCAGCGGGAGGCTCCTCTGCTGCAGGGTAAGGGCTGTTCTGAGAAGGCTCTGAACAGG
Organism: Apaloderma vittatum; assembly: GCF_000703405.1. Taxonomy (NCBI): domain Eukaryota; kingdom Metazoa; phylum Chordata; class Aves; order Trogoniformes; family Trogonidae; genus Apaloderma; species Apaloderma vittatum. The sequence continues at coordinate 59,542 of NW_009733444.1, forward strand.
CTCATATAAACCTCAGTATGGTAACACAGATGAGACTTGGAAAAGCAGATCAAAATGATACTCAGTGGTCCTGAGTGCTTTTTAGACCAAAGTCCTTTTATATCACATGTATGGAGAAAGAGATCTTAACGCAAATGAGGGTAGGTCTCAACATGTTTGGCTATAGCTGAAACAGAAAGCTATCTTACAGAAGTGGTCTCTCATGGAGCATCCACTTTCTTTTAACTACCAGCTTCAATTTCTGATGAATAAGAAAGTCCAATAACAAGAACAAGAAATGTTTTAAAAGCGCATCAGATTTCCGGTATTTTGAAAAAGCTCATACAGTGATATAATAAAAGTGTTAGCTTGCAAATTTACTCCAAAAAGCAACACATTTCAATATTAATAATCACATGAAGAAGTGTGTGTGTTAGCTGAAACTGAGGTAATGCTTATTTTTGAAATTGCAGAGAAGCCACAGGCCACCCAAGAGACTGACAAAACTGCCTGTCTGGAAAAGGTTGCTCTGTAAGTAAAGGTCAAACAAAATTGTGCTAGGAACCTCAAAGATGTTTTAACGTTATTAGTTAAAACAGGAGATTGCCTGATGCAGGTGGCTGTGCTGCTCGTGACAGTGTAATTACTGAGCAGCAGATGTTATTTGTACTTTTGCATCACCAAGGAGCTCTGGTTGTGGACCAGGACTCCATAGGGGTAGGGCTCTTCTATAAAGTCAAAATGCTTTTTGTTCCAATTCAAAATGGTCTGCTGTGGCATGGCAGCGGCTACACCCTGTGTTCTCCTACACTGTCCCTGCCAATACACCGATGTGTTCAGATGGAAGCCCTAAAAAGACCTCAAAACTCACTCCCTTTGGATTTATTCCTGCAACTGGTGTAACTGTCCCTCGTTTTGTCTTCATTCTGCACTCTATTTTAAAACTGCTCTTCCTTGAATTACGTTTTCTTATCTCACTGCTTGCTACTTGCAGTTTCCTGCAGTGTTCTATCTCTTAATTTCTACCTTGATGGCCAAATGTCTCCCATAGTCAGCCACTTCCAAGCTTTACTCTCACTGCAGCCTCAGCCATGTAAGCCAGCTCGGATCTTTTTTACATGTGTTCCCATTCCCCTTGCTCCAGGACTCCTACAGCACTGTTTCCTCACTCTCTCATTTCCTCTGCGATATCCTCCACGCTGACAACTCCCTGCTTCCTTCTGCCACAGCAACGTCAACACAACATCTGAAAACTGTTTGCCCTTTTCGTCTCTTCTCCCTGTACTGCGCGTGCTCACAGCACTGTGGGAAAAGACAGGTTCACATGAGGCTATTTGGGTTTGGGTGTGTTTCTCAGCATGCATGTAGGATGGAGGTTAACGCTTTCAAATACAGTTATGCATTTATGTCTCTCCACTGCTGACTGACAGGGAAGTGCCCATGTTATCTCATTAGAGGACTGATACACTTCCTACCGAAAGCAGTGCAAAATCTTCAAATGATATGACTTAAGAAGACTTTGATCAGTCCTTTAGCTTTCAGAGGACACTGAAACTCTCACCATATGGAAAACAGCGCTCTCTATGGAGACATAAAATGATAAAAATACGACAAAATTTAGTGAAGTAGGAAAGCAAAGCCCAAGTAGCACTCATTCCAGAGAAAAACATTTGCAAGCAAACAAACTACACAGCTTCTTAAAGTCTGACTCCACTGCAGTACTATCCAGCAGTATATATAACCACCTTCATGATATGCATTTATACTTACAGTCCAATGAACTTCAATTGAGGAGGAAGAAAGGATAGTAGGGTTGTGCAGATGTAGCACCACATCACCTAGTTCTCTCTGGACCTGCTTGTGATCCACACCTTGACTTGTTGGTGGAACATCTGTAATAATTTAAAATTCCATTCTCACAATTATATATGATTGTTAAGATAAGTATCATAAATACAAATGGACATATCGTACAGTACATGATACTATCACCAATAAACTTTACCCTATGTACTTCCCAATTATGTAAGAAAAAATAAAGTATTATCCTGAAGAAATCACCAATGCTCAGGCAGTAGCAACTGCTTAGGTAGTACCACTGCAGTTTCTTCGACAGAGAAACAGGAGGGAAATGCTTCATTAATAGAAAAACCACACTCGGGGATATCTTTGGTAAACGACTACAGGAGCATCTCTTTATTCTTTGCTGCTGGGAGAAGAAAACGTTCTATCACCCACTGCAAATTCCAAGAGACCAGGAAATGTATAAAGAATGGCAAAAGCAGAACCTGTATCTTCAGACGAATTCATGGGCAAAATAAATGTAACAACAGAAGAAAAATAAAATGAGTCATGTGGCTGCAGCTTCTCTGACAGCAAATGATTTCTGCAAACAGGAGGCAGAGCACAGATGAGTACTGTCTGGCTTTTCTGACATTTGGTCTATCTTACAGCTAAAAGAATTGTTCATAGGCATGAAGGGACAAATTCCTCTCAAAATACACAATAGTACAATGGAAACACACATTTTCTGCATGCAGAGACCTTGAAAAACATATTTAAATGAAACAGCATGACTGTCAGACATGTATAAAATTTACAGAGCAATCACTAATAAGGTGTCTAAAATACCTACGTACTACGGACAGCAGACTAATTGTGGACAGTAGATTAACATAGTTAATCATGTATCTCTCTCTGATCACTTAAACAAATATGTTGACTATGGCTAAAAATCACAGACCTGGAAATTAATGAAAAGTACTTACATTTATCTAGTTCCAGATATAGAGTAATGCATTACATAAACTTTGCTCCAGACTCCTACTTCCCTGCCTGACCTCTTCTAGTGACAAAGCAAGATCATAAAATCTTCAAGGGTCCTGTTCTCTGAATACTCTATCCGCATGTAGCATGTTCTGTCGAACAGTCAATTTATCAGACTATTTCCCTCTCTGCGAAGTTTGAAAGCATTAAAGACAGAAGCTTCTGCCTAGAGAGTAGCTGAAACATCACCCTGCTTACAATGTCACAGGAAAGCCATCAGAATAATTAATTCTATCTTTGCTACTCATAAAAGATGAGTCATCAACAATATGAATCAAACTATTAATAGGCTCAGCCATTTGCACATCTGTGCTATACAACAGTATGTGTAAATTCAGCTGGAAGCTTCAGCAACTGTCAGTGAGAACACCTAAGTCTGCTGTTAATGTTTGCAAAGCATAAAGATGAAGGTTGGTTAGGTTCCTGGTCTGTACATGCATTTAGGACAAAACTATACCACCCTCTACACAACAGAGAACTGGGAAATTTCTTAACATAACTTACACAAAACTAAAATGGGATTGGAGGAAGAGTGGAAGTGCTTTAAGGACTTGACACTTGATTACATTTCTTACTGTTGATGAAAATTTTAACTATTGGCTGTGATTCTCACTCAGGCTTTGTGTGGTTCTCAGGTCTTCAGATCTCCTAGATGCCCACAGGACTGCAAGGCTTTCCCATGCCATTATAAACCAGTCAGTCTGGTTGAGTGAACAGAACACTGCCTCATCCGCTGTTTATCTGAGTTAGGTCGGTAATCAGTTCATTTCATAGAATCATAAAATATTTAGGGACTGACAGACAGACCTGAGACCTCATCTCATTTCATCTCCAGGAATGAAACTACACTGCATGGAAACTGGACCTCATGCAGAGCACTGCATCCTGTCCACATAACAACATGTTACCCTATTCATAGGAACACAGAAATTACTGAAAGGTTACAAAATCTCTCTTCGGTAACATACTTGGGAACACAGGTAATCCCTATTTTCCACTGGCCACTGTTTATGTTTATCCAATGAAATTGTCACCCATCAGGAGAAATGCATAACATAAAAGGACAGCAAAGAGAAATTGTTCACTCTGCTGGGGAGTGAGAAACATTTGCTTTGAAACCAGCTTCAGAAAAAATGAAGTGTCACCAAAGGAAAATGCTTTATTTCCTTTAAGGGACTTCCTTTGAAAAACAAACACATACTCACTTAAGCAAACAAAGAAACAAACATACAACACTGTCACTCTTAAAAAGTCAATGGGTCAACTTCTCCAGTAAGTAGGAAGGGCAGAAAAAAAAGGAAAGATGATGTCTATCATTTCTACTTCAAGAAAGAATATACCCAGTTTTTCCCTTCTTAAGAATCTAAGTATTTCTACTGGAAAAATGCAGGTAGAAAAGCTGCAATGAGTTATTTCCTGTACATCATCATAAGTGGCATTTATTTTCTACCATGAACACAAAGTTATTTTAAATTTTACATAGCTGAGCTTCAGCCATAGCTAGAGCCAGCAGAGGACTCCATCTACTACTACCCAGCTTTTTCTTCCACTTGGATATCTGTAAGCATGGTCTCTCTTCTCTACTATTCTACTTTCAGTTGTACTGTTGAAATACTCATAATATATTGTCAAAATCTCTAATTACTGGCTCACAATGCCCAATTCCTTCAAATTTTCAACTTCTCTCTTTCCTAAAGCAGCAGAAACCAACATAGATTATGTGGTGTTTCCTCCCTCTGTCTGAGTCGTAAGCCTCATTTGATCCACTGGACATAATAAAAACATTTCCATGGAATTTGAGGATTTGTATGATAACTTGTAAAATCAGAGATTACTTTTGTTGCTAAGAAGAGCTATTCTGCAAGATGTAGCTATCTTTGGATAAGAGATACTAGGGATCTCTTAGGTAATGCAAGCAGCTTTCGGACTCTGCTATAGAGAAATGCTAGTTTAAACCTTGTGTTATATGGATATGTAGACAGTCAAAAGCTACCAGAATTGCTGCATCTTGGCATTTCTCAGCCAACTTATGAAAGCCACTGTGGACACCCAAAATGTTCAGTATCAAAAGCTTACCTTGAGTTTTCACTGGATCAGATATTTGGCTTGGGTCGCTGAGTCCATATGCATTAGCTGCCCTCACAAGGAATAGATAAATTGCATTAGGTTTTAGCCCTTTAACTGCATAACTCTCTGTTTTCACATTTTCAGCTACAGTTTGCCAGCTGCTACCAGATGCATGGCTAAGGATAAAACACATGAAATGGGAGGTTAGCGCGCTTCTTTAACAACATACTATATATAAGCTTAAGTACAGCGAGACCACGTGAGACTGACATACCTGAAGGCCTCAATTATGTAAGAGGTTGGTGTTGCACCTGAATTCAAATTAGGTTGCCATGACAACGTTACTGTATTTCTGCTGACATCTGTAACCTCGGGTTTTGATGGAGCACTAGGAATCAAGTTTGGGTCAGTGGGTCTTGGTGGCTGCACTGGGACTCCAAACTCTAACAAAAGAGAGAGAACTGCTGAGTATAGACAGGAAGCAGCTGTAAGCTAAATGCTGTTCACATCTGCACTGGCAATTTATGACAGTCAGATAACTTCTGCATTTCAATTTCTGACTTCATGTATTTCCTCCACGCAGAGAAACCCTAATTGATTTACCTTGGACCTCTATGTATGCACTCCATGTAGCTTCGCCACTTGGGGTTGAAGCAACGCAGGTGTACCGACCAGTGTCACCCAGCTGAGTGGGAAGAGAGGAGAATAAATATTTGAAACAATCAGACACTCAGTGGGCTAGAAAAGTAATTACAGCTCTCTGTGTTCCCCCATGAATATGGATAAATGTTACTAGGCTGCAAAAACTTAGAACTAGAAATTTCTTCCATTAGAAGTTATGATTTTGTGTGATGCAGAATGAAAATGGATACTTATTTCTGAGCATTCGTTAAAGAACTGGAAAAAAAGCAGATTCTGATTTAAGGTTACCCTTTCTGTAATGAACAAACCAAAAGCCAATTGTTTCAGCCTTTATTCCTTACTCTGCAGAGGTCCTAACAAATAATCTGTGAAGGAACTCAGATGACAAGACTCCATGGAATTGTCAACCTCCTGAATAAATAATGCCCACGGATTTATCTGGACTGCAGCACTGCAGAGCATGTCATCCTTAAAGCCTAAATATTGCACAGGGCCTTCTACATATGGGGTTCCCTGTATTAGTATAAACTCCAATCTGCAGCAGACTCAAAAAGGGGTCTCCATATGCTATTCTCATCCAGTTCCGAACATTGGATTATTTGCCCATATGTGGCTTAATCTCATTTCAAACAAGTTTCCTTTTTTTTTTCCTCCCCAAAAAAAGAAATGCTATCCTCCTAAGGCCCCATCCTCAGCAGATGAGGTGAATGGAAGCGCTCACAAACCAGAGGTTCAAATTCTAAGGCAGCGTAACTTGTAATTGGTAACAGGGCAACTCTAGGAAACACAATAAAGTGATGGATTCAGCCTAATTTTTTTCAAAAATTACTACATTTCAAACCACAGAAAACATAGCAGAGAATAGCCAGTATGCTGAAACTTCATGACATTTAAAAACGTTTTACAGTGTGTGAGACATGACCAGCAATACTGACCAGGTACTTGCTAGAATTCCCTAAAGAAGCCAGGTATTTGAAGGTGGTTTAGCATTTTAAGCTATGTTTACACTGTAGACTGAGTATGTTTACACTTTAAAAACTGTTTTTAAAAAGCTGTGTACATGGCTGTATTACTGCAGTATGCCAAACAAAGGGCTTTCTTTATAAACATGTGAAATAATTAGATCATTTCAATCCATTAGTATGAAAGCTCAAATAATTTAAGGATTCATCTTACTGAAATACAAGTTTTGCTTTCCCCTTCATGTTTTATGTACCAAATAATTCCCTTAATTAATACAGCTTAAAATCATTTTTCCTTATGAAATCTGAAATAATGTGCTGTAGGCAGAATAAGCCTAGGTGTTAAGCATAAAGAATGAACTGTCTGAAAGCATGAAGTATCAGATATTTTAATATATTTATTTATTTAAGATTTCATTAATTCTAAATGTAGGATTTACTACATCAAAAGTACTCAGAGGAGAAAAAAAACAAAGTGAAACAACACGAAACCTGTCTGCCAGTTCAAGCTACCTTGGCGTATCGGATCTGTAACGCTCCTGTCTCCAGCTGCTTGATGCGAGAGTCCTGGGTAGAAATGAGGGTCCCATCCTTTTTCCAGAGGATAGTGGGCATTAAAGTGCCTGTGGCCACACAGTTCAGTACTAAAGTACCATCTACAGCTACAGTCTGATTCACAGGACCATGCCGAATGACAGGGGGAGGCCGGTCTGCAATCACTGCCAGAAGAAACAACAGGAAAGACATTTCTGCAACTGGAAGCAATTTCCTAATCATCTAAGCAACAGCAGTTGCTTGAGGCTTTGAAATAAACTAAAGACAATTAAACAAGGAATTAAAGTTGGAGGCATGTATTATTCAGGCCAGGGTGCATTATAATGATGAACACGTACAGAATTTTAAAATGATAAAAACCAGTATTTTCAGAATGTAAGGAAGCATTACATATTACATAGTAGTATCTGCCTGGCATTCTCTAATTCCAATGTCTTTACAAAGACATAATGGAATAAGAAAAGTCTTCCCAAATTCCTTGCCAAGACAGAGATTATACCTCATTCATCTACCATGTATGTGGTGGTTTGGCCCTGACTAGAGGCCAGGTGCCCACCAAAGCCACTCTACCACTCCCCCTGGACAGGGGAGAGGGAGAATATAACAAGAGGCTCATGGGTTAAGATAAGAACAGTTTAACAAAGCCGTATCAAAAGGTAAACAAAAAATTATTCTCTACTTCCCCTCAGCAGGAGATGTCCAGCCGCTTCCCAGGAAGCAGAGCTCCAGGACCTGGAGCGGTTGCTCCAGAGGATAAATGCAAGCAATGAATCCTCCCCACCACATTCCCCCTTTCTCCTCACTTTTATATCTGAGCCGACGTCATATGGTATGGAATACCCCTTTGGTCAGTTTGGGTCAGCCGGCCCGGCTGTGTGCCCTCCCAAGATCTTGCCTACCCTCAGCCTACTGTTGGGAGAGTGTTGGAAAACCACAGCCTTGGTGCTGTGTGATGTGTTGTCAACACCTTTCTAGCTACCACTACAAAAACACAGCACTATGAAAGATGCTGTGGGGAAAATCACCTCAGCTAGACCCAATACACACATAGCAGGCCTATGTAACAGAATTCACACTTTCAGCATTCAAATACAGAGAGAAAGTAGCTAGGCAGGCAGAGGATAACCTAGCAAATATGTACTTAAAATAATTTTATTGTGTACCATTAACTCATCTTGGTGCTATTTCCTAATTAGGAGCTGCCTAGCAGTAGGCTAAACACAAAGCTAATGAATGGGGCCATATTAAAAGAACATTCAGCTGAGAAATATTTCGCCTTTTCGTTCTGTGATGACTTAATCTGTCAATATGACTTCAAAGTCACAAAGAGAATCCCATAGTGTGTTTGCATCAATGTTAGTCCATCTTTCACACAATGAAAATTAAATGTTATTGATGGGTTATTTAATAACTGTGCAGAGAAAGGTACAAAGTAGTCTCAGTAGTCACAGAAGAAAGGATGATTGTCTAAATGAGGCTTTTTTTCCATTATCCAGTGGATAATAAAAAAAATAGGTAAAAGCTATCTTACTGTGTTTCAGTGACCTCTACCTGTACAACCCAACATGACACTGACTGATGATTTGAAAATAGCCACAAATTCAAATGACATAAATCTGTCATGTGTCACGGGGTCTCATGTAACTTAAAAAATTGTTTGGTAGCTGAAATAAAAACCTGAAGTTCTGATAATTTGTGAGCGTCAGATAGTTCTAAATTACTTTTCATAACAATAGACAAGGTGTTATTACTGCTTTTTTTGGCTAAATTTCAACTCCCATAATTTCACTTGCATGTTCAAATGACACTCTATGTTTTCAACGGCATAATTTATCCTTTACTTCTTGTCTCAACTTGTTGCAATGCACCGCACCGTGAGGCCATTAGTATCCTCCTCTGCAAAGACAGGCAAAATAAGCTCACTTATGGTTTGTATTTGATTCTGACAAGTTTGTAAAGAGCTTTGCAGTTGTCAATGGTAAGAGACTGACTGACCTGCATAAATCTAAAGCAAGTGAAGTTGATGGCAACTTCTATTATCTTTAGGAATACTAGGGTATCATTTTGCATGTCCTGCTTTCACTTTTATAAAAGTACCAAAAAAACGTCCCAAGACATTAAACAACCCAACAGATCAATACAGACCTAATAGTCATAGTAAAGGAAATATATTTTCTCAATTTTCTTTAAATTTAATTCTTGCCTTGCCATGGCCTTCTCCCCAGCAAAAAATGGATGAAAGTGTATTAAGAAATGTGGCTTATCACTTGTGAGAAACCGGAAAGAATGCAGACCTATTCCTCCAAGCAACCTCAATCCGGTGGGTGTAAACAAACAACTTTATTCACCAGGTTCACTGCACGTTCCTAGTACTGCATTATTTCTATGCCTTCTATAGGGCAAAGGCCTAGTCTATGGAAGCTCTTCTCAGACAACAGCTTTCCTCCCCTCAAAGTCTCTCCACAGACTGCACTTATCCTCTTTTTCCATAAGTGCTGAGATTATTATTTTTCCTATGTATCTTTGCTATTAAAATATAAACTACTGATAATTGGCAAATTGGCCTCACATCAGCGTACACTAATTACTGTTGTCATGCTTCCTGTAGCTTTTTCACCTTAATATTTTCCCCCGCTACTCCTAATGAGGAATGTATAATAAAATTCATTTTTATGTTATTCTACTGACTTCCATACAGGTTGAGGTTTTCCTTGCTATACTGCAATATGAAAAAAGAGGGGAACAACAGGCACAGATATGCTAAGCAAATGGACACAGAATAACAGAGATAGAGAGCTAGGCAGCAAGCAATCTGAAAGAAAACTAAATCTAGCACAGGAAGCTAAGACACAGATAAATTAACAGATCTGACAAAATCCCATAAACTGAAGTATACTTACTAACTACAAAACAAGAATGTAGTGTAACACAATATTTAAAATTTTAAACCCCTGACACAGACAGATAAAATACTATTTTTATGTCCAGACAACAGCCTTCCTGCTCTCAAAGTCTGAACTCCCGCAATCTGCGTTTATGCAAAGCAGATCTCAAAACAGTGTCATATCATCCCACTGGTGTTTTCAAATAAAAAAAACAAACTTGGAAATTATAAAATAAAGGTATCATTACCATCGGTAACTTCCAAGTAGGCTTTTGTTATGATACTTCCTGCAACATTTAAAGTCTGGCAGATGTAGTACCCAACATCAGATCTCTGGACATTGGTGATAGTGAGGTCTCCTGTCTGGGAAACTGAAAATCGGCTGGATGACTGAGGGGGCTGGTATGAGAAAAGCAGATTCTACAAGATGTACAGGAAAGAAAGTGGGGAAAAAAGGGTTAAATACATTCAAACATCAATAATCTTACCTTTAATATATCTGACCAAATTAATCTTTTTTCCATTATACATAAAACATTCTGCTCTTCATATCTTAAGCATGTCTATATCACAATGTGAATAGCTTTTATAAGATTAGTTGTGATAAAATAGGTACATATATGCACATATAATTATCTTCAGTCTTTTGGGATTGCTCTAACACCCTCTGTGGTCAATGGGATTTACATAAATAGGCACTAGCAAAGATGTGATACGTACAGATACCAAGCAACTGTGGTGAACCTAAGTAATCTGCTTTAACGTTCTTTTTTAGAACTTACTCCAGGAGCAATCTATTTATTTCACTTAAATGCAGATGTTGGTTTACTTATTTGTATTTTAACTTTTATCTTTCTAAGACTGGAAGAGATTTTTAAAAAGAGATGCTGTTTAGGTCTCTCTAATCATAGTGTTTGTGTTCTATTACAAGTCATAGAATTAAATCCTATGCCAGTTTCTACTTAAGATAGTTTTGGTATGAAGCACATAGTATTTGCCAACAGTGGTCAAAAATCAGAACTGCAATCAAAATAATGCAAGTCCTTTACAGTAAATACTGATTCTAAATTTCTACCTCTGGCTTAACAATTTGTGCACGAGAATAATTTCAAGTCTCAGATGCTAATTTTATCTCTCTTCCTTGCCTAACTACATTTTGCTTTTCCAAAAATAATCGAAAGGAATGGGACACAACAGCCTCTACTTCAGTACTGGCACACCCTATTCCTCGACATCCTTCTCCAGTTCCCTCAAGCATCACAAGTGGTGAGCACTCAGCAGAGTCAAAAATGAGTCAGAAAAATTATGTACTAGACAAGACTTGGGATAAACAAAAAACAATCCAGGTCATACAAAAATACAAACATAATGTAGTGATATAACATTCAAGATTATAATCTGTATTTTGTTAGCAGGCTAGCTGTACTTAGGTACAGTTGCAAGAAAAAGTATGTGAACCTTTTGGAATTTCTGCATTAATTTGTCAAAAAATGTGATCTAACCATCATCTAAGTCAAGAGCACTGACAAGTATAATGTGCCTAAAACAATAACACAAAACCAATTCTGATCCTCCATGTCATTACTGACCACACTCATTCAACATTCAAAATGCCAGTGGAAAATGTTAGTGAACCCTTGGAATCAGTAACTGGTTGATCCCCCCTTGGCAGCAATAATTTCAACCAGGCACTTCCTGTAGCTGTGGATAAGAGCTGAGCATCCTTCAGGAGGGATTTTAGCCCATTCTTCCTGGCAGAATGGCTTTAACTCTGTCATATTCTTTGGACGTCT